>NC_034603.1:81313402-81380532 GCF_900095145.1 Mus pahari | reverse complement strand
TCTCTCTCTCTCTCTCTCTCTCTCTCTCTCTCTCTCTCTCTCTCTCTTTCTTTCTTTCTTTCTTTTTTAAATGGGGAGGTTATGGATCTGAAACTGTACCTCAAAGCTACCCCACTGTGGGGATGGATTAGTGGGGCTGGAGGGAAGGAGTGGGCAAGATCTTGGGAGAATCATGGCAATCGTTGCAGGGAAAGGTGATGGACAGTGTGCATATGAAGGTGCCAGCCTGCTGATGGGATAATTTCTGGAGAAACTGAGGTCTGCACACAGAGGGAAGGGAAATGCCAGCTGGTCTCTACCAGCTGCTGGGGCGCTCAGCCCCTACCCGTGTCCACTTAGCAGGACCCACTCTGTTTACTGTGGTCTTATCTCCTCTATGTGTGTGAAGGGTTGCCTCCAACGTGGTAACAAGCAGGTTGGGGCCTGAGGTAGTTTGAATAAAATGTTCTCCATAGTCTTGGATATTTGAATACTTGGTCCCCAGTTGGTGGTGTGGTTTGGGTAGATTTAAGAGGTGTGGCCTTGCTGGAGGGAGTTTGTCACTGGGGTACAGCTTTGAGGATGTAAAAGCCCACATCAACCGCAGTTCTCTCTGCTTCCTGTTTTCCGTTTTGAGATGCGGTCATGGTGTTTTTACCACAGTTGTAGAAATTTTCCAAAGTAAGGCTTCACTGCTAAGCTTAGCAGTAGCAACTGGGAGCCGCTAGGATGCAGCGCCTACCTCTCAGAGGCTTTGGGATAAGAGAGTATCCTTTTTAACTCCTCAGGGGACCCTCAGGGGCCATCTTCTCTTGCAGCTTGTGGAGGTCCAGCTTCCTGCCCTTTGGCACCCATGATACCTTCTGCAATCAGTGCACTGAAGTGGGAAGGAACGGAAGAGAATATTCTCCCGCTTTTCGTCTCCCAAGCTCAGTGTCGTCGGCTCTCGCCCACAGTCCAATTTTGCAATCTCTCCTCTGGTGCACTTTAATATTTATAGTTGCGTGGACAGAATATGGAGTGTGGGAATTTGTCAGTCTTGGGAATAAAAGGCTTTAGAGAACTGTCATCCACCTGAGGCTCACTAATCTACAACGGCCAGGGCCATTTCTGCCCTGCCTCCAACTCCAAAGTCTGTCTGTCGGGTCATCTCTGGACCCCTGCGTTTATTAACTAACTTTTCCTGCTCCGGTGATAAAATGCTGGACAAAAACAACTTAAGGAAGGAAGGGTTTGTTTGGGCTCACGGTTTGGAGAGCTACAGACCATCATGGTAGGGCGAGGCTGGGCATCGAAGGGAATTCTAGACATGGTGACAGGTGTGCGTGGCAGCCCGCCACACTAAATCTGCAGTAAGGAAGCTGAGAAAGGAGAATTTTAGTCATCTGCAGGCTTTCCCCTTTTCATTTACCCAAGGATAACGGGATGATGCTGTCTGTTTTCAGAATGGCTCTTCCTGCCCCAAGTAAACTTCTCTGTAATTGCCCTCCCAGATACACCCAGGGGTGTCTCTCCTCAGATATTCTAAACCCTATCGTGCTCAGTTGGAGAGATGGCTCAGTGATTAAGAGCATCGTAGCCAGGAGCCTCCTGTAGCTGTTGGATACTTGACGTGGGGCTTGTGTGAGATCAGGGACAAATGGACTTCTTTGTATCATCTCTCTTAATTTGCATTTGATTTTACTGACCACTCAGGGCATAGGAGACAGGTGATACAGGAAGTTGGGGTGGAGCCTCACCCTCTAGCCAGTACCAGAGCGTCTTTCTCTTAGTCTCTGGACCCTCAGAAGCTGCTCATCATGGCTGTGGGAAGTGAACCCTCCCCAGGATGACAGTGGGCAGCAAACGTACATACTTGCATACAGATCATGCAAAGCAGACTGAGGGGCTGATGAGGTGGCTCACAGGCGAGATGCTGCCTGAACAAGTACAAAGGCTCTGGTTGGATCTCCAGCACTCATGTAAAACGCCGGGCGTGACGGTACACATGTGTAACCCCAGGCCTGGGGAAGTGCCCACAGGCAGATCCCTGCAGCTCTCTAGCCAGCTGGCCTAGTTAAATCAGCAAGCACCAGGCCAGTAAGAAACCCTGTTTCAAAAATAAATAAGTAAATAAATAAATAAATAAATAAGGTGGCTAGCTCCTGAAGAATGAAATCCATACTTGGCTTTTGGTGAGACACATACAGATACATTACCATACACATGAACCCCACCCTCATCCCATATGTATGAGTGTGTGTGTGTGCATATGTGTGTGTGCACATGTGCACACAAACAGTACTCTGAGTCATAACACTATAGCACATCTGAGAGGCTAAATTCCTAAGGAGGTTTCCAATTGTTTTGGAAGGAGGCCTCTCTAATCCGAAGCCCTCCCTCTGTCGTGAGCACTAAGTCTTCCTTCTTTTCTACACAGATGAATAGCCACCTTCTCCTTGTCTCCATTTCTTCCAGTGGCCCACACTACTCCCGGATTATTCTCTCTGCCCTTCTCAAGGAAGAGAAGTGCCAAGCCCTTAGCCCTGACCTCCAGAAGCCTGGGCCAGGCTACTAGGATGGAAGAAGAGCCCCAGGCCTGACCCAGCCCAGGCTTGCAGCATCATCAGCTCAGCTACTTAATAACGAATCATCTCAGTGCCAGCCAGAATCCCATAGGACGTGGGACCTGCTTCTACTCCTGGTTGCAGGAGAGTGCCCAGGGGAGAGCCGTGGAGCCTTCCACTGGGAAACTGATTGAAAGCAGCTAAGGTGTGGCCATCAACTCCAGTCAGAGGGTAGAGACCCAAAAGCCAAGATAGCAGACTCAAAGGTTTTCCATCACACCACAAATGCAGCCTCAGAGCTGTATCCCCCACACCATCCAGCTCATCTCTACCACAGGCTGTGTGGTAGGTGCTGTATCTACTCCCCTTAGCCATGAGAGGACCGAGGCATCAGGAGACCAAGCATCTCCACAGCTGTACAGTAGAGCCTAGAGCCCAGCCCATAGGGTCTGGGCCCAGAGGCTACCCACTTCCCTGACATATGACACTGGGCATCGCCGCCTTTCCTGTTTAATGGAGGTCCTCAGTGTGGCAGTGTTGTTACCTGCTGCTGAAAGGATAGAGGACAGTCTAAGAACAGATAAGATGTATGACTTGTGTCCCTCGGTTATTGTGTTTAGGCATGTGGATAACGTGTCTCCCCAGGCATCCCAGAGTGCTAGTGGAATCCCACCCAACACACACACACACACACACACACACACACACACACACACACACCACACACCAGGTGTAATAGATGCATCTCCACTGAATTCCCAATGCCTTCTTGAGTCCGGGACTGGCAGGTTGATGATCACGGATGCCCTCTGCTTAGGGAGCAGTAAATCTCCCCTCAGAGCAGTGGTTCTCGGCCTCCCTAAAGCTCCAGCCATTTAATAGAGCTCCTCATGCTGTGCTGACCTCCAACCATAAAAATAATTTCATTGCTACTTCATAACTGTAATTTTGCTACTGTTATGAATTGTGATGTAAATATCTGTGGGGGTTTCCCCCCCCTCTGGTGGTCCTATGTGACTCCTGTGAAAAGAATGTTTGACCCTAAAGGGGTCACAACCCACAGGCTGAGACCTGCTGCTCTAAGTCAAACCCCTAGCGTTCACCTGTCTACACGCGCGCGCACACACACACGCACGCACACACGATTTCCCTCCCTGCAGACATATGCTTCTCTGCCCAAGAATTACTGACTCTTGGCTTCTATAGTTAGATACTGTACCTCTTAATGAGCAGCGATTGTCCCTGGGGTCACCCAGAGTCCCTTTCCATTCTTGGAATTGGAGGTACACTGCTCTTCCCATTACCCTATGCCTTGTGGGGTTGGAGGCAGCTGTCGGTGGGCACAGGACTGGCAGGAATATGCCCAAGAGACCCAGTTCATGCTCAGAACATGACTTTCATTGGCCAGGAAAGAAGTCTTTCTTCTCTGCAGGCCCACGTCACAAGTCCATCTTGTTTCACGTGTCCCTTCAAGGAGCTGTAGTCAGAGAGGCATAGTGAGACACAGAGCGGCCAAATCCTAATGGCACTGTTGGCCCCTGCCACATGCCAAGGGTAGGCATTCTCATAGTAAATGAACCCTGTAAGAGATGCCCTACTTTTTGACTTGGCTAAAGCCACCTTGAGGTGGATCTTCTGCCACCTCTGACCAAGAGGATGGGTTAGCATTCTTTCCCCCTGGGTATCTGCTAGCTCCTCTCCTAACCCAAAGGACCCACCCCACCACACCCACACTAGCCTGGACTCCATGCAGAGAAGCAGCCTGTCCAGTAATGCCCTAGAGTCCAACCAATGAGACACGGGCCAATAAGAGCCCTGATTGTATGGGTGCTAGAGAAGGGGGTGCCTGGGAGCTGCCTGAGGTTCATCTGCTCTCCCCTCAGTCCAGGCCAGACATGGCCACCTGCCACCAGAAGCTAAAGTGACAGTTATCTTCAGAAAGGAAGCAAGACCCACATCCCTCCATATGGCTGCTCCCAGCCCAGCCTGCCCACAGCTCCGGCTCACACTGGGTCCCTGGGCAAGCGTCTGTCACAAAACTGTGACTCTGGGGCCTGAGGCATCCAGGATGCTGCTCCCAACTACTGGCTGAGATCTTTATGAACAGAGCCGCTGTAGTGCTGGGATGTCTATCCAAAGTCCTCAAATGACAAAGGAACAGAGCCTGCTGCCTTCTGGGAGACAAGAGTCAGAAGCACAGGCAGATCCCAAGCTGGACCAGGACTGGAGGCTGCTCTACATCCCTGCATGGAGCCTGTGGTAGCAGGAGGCACAGGGGACACCATCATCACATCGCTCACCCTTCCTAGCCTCATCAAGGCTGAGGTCACATCTTCCGTAAGTTTCGCTAGACCATCCAACTCTTCCTGAGTACAAGTTCATGGGAAGTCAGCATAAGACTTTGAAACACCCAGGGCAGCCTCCTATCACTCTGCTTCTGACTTGCCACTAGCTAACTGGGAGTGTGTGTGTGTGTGTGTGTGTGTGTGTGTGTGTGTGTGTGTCTGCTTGCACGTGCATATACATGTACCTGTGTGTGTAGATACCAGTGCAAATGTCCAGCAGCAGGCAGAGGAAAACTCAGAGTGACACTACTCAGAACCCATCCACTTACTTTATGACAGGGCTCTCACTGGCCCGTGTCATGGCTCCCTTGTTGGGCTAAGTTGGCTGGCGAATGAGCTCTGGAGATCTTGAGTCTCTTCCTCCCCAGCTCTGGGATTACAAGTGTGTGCCACTCAGCCCATTTTTACACATGTGCTGGAATACTAAACTCAGGTCCTCGTGCTTGTGTGCTGAACACTCTACCAACGGAGTTATCTTCCCAGCCTCTAGGGACTTTATTTACCTTATAAATAAGGCCTCTGTGGTCTTGGGCATTCTCATCTGTGAGATGGGGCCATGGTAATACCTAAGGGATAGAGATGACACAAGACAGCAACCAAGGGCTGCTCTTCATCCCTTGGCACCATCAGAAGCTCTATCTCTGCTGCATGCACAGGACTCATTCTCTCTCTCTCTCTCTCTCTCTCTCTCTCTCTCTCTCTCACACACACACACACACACACACACACACACACACACACACACACACAGATGCACACCGTCTTAATATCAACACTCATTCCTATTTCTCCTAGAATAAGCTCTCACCTGAAGATGCATAAATAACTGGGCACTTCTTCCCGGCCCCGCACGCCGGGGCTCCACCCTCCCGCTGCTGCCAGCATTCGAAAGCCTGCCAAGCCGACTGGGTTTTGGAAGGGAAATAAGTTGCAAATTGGAATCCAAATGCATTCCAAGGAGAAGTGGTGTTTGCAGTGTTGGCTGTGGGCAGAGTCTCGCTGTCACCTCCTCCGTGGTGGAGTGAGGGCGAGGGTGTAGTTGAGGAGGCTTCAACGATGGGGTTCAATTCATCGGAGTCACCATTCCGGATCTTAGCGGGGAACAGCAGTTCTAGGTCCCTTCGTCCCTGGCTGTTCTGAAGGTCAGCCTGATGCTCTCGGTCCCGTGTTCTCAGGAACTAACACTCCTGGCCTTGTGTTCCCAAGGCCTGACACTGCAAACCCTTTACTCCCAGGGTCTTATGCTCCTGGTCTTCATGTTCCTAGATCCTAATGCTCTAGGCCCTACTCTCCTAGCTCTATGCACCTGGCTCTAACACTTTTAGATCCATACTCCTGGGGCCCGAGGTGCTCCACCCCATTCTTTCATGTCTAATGTTGTTCCAGGTCTGATACTCCTGGCTACATGTTCCAGAAGCCTGACACTCCTAGGTTCTGTTGTTCCTGGCCCTATGATCCTGGGTCCTAATGCTGCTGTCCCTGTATGTATGTCCCTGATGTCCGTTGTCCTATCTTCCCAGGGCTTGATACTCCTGGGTTCTAGACTAATGATGTTGAAACAGTTAAGTTCTCAGCCCTTTTGGCTCCACCCATTGTATGTTGGGCATCTTCTGCCTGTTTGGTTTGTCAGCCAAGATATCCATGTAGCGCTGCAAGCCTAGCCAGAGCCAACAGTGTCCAGCTCCTATTCTACTTCTGGTGACATTGCCAGGATCAAGATTGAGACATCTATCCCCCTCCTGGGAACCTGAGGTTCCACAAATCCCTTCCCCTCTAGAAGTTCCAGCCTGATTCTGAGGTCTCAGAAGTGCCTTCCGTGTCTATCTAGATTCTGTCACTGCTCCCAGATAGATCCCTGAGTGGCCATATAAAGGAAGCAACAGCAGGAGGGGGTGTTGCCCAGGGCCCACTAGACAGTAGGGCCTGCTGGACAACACAGTGCCTCTACTCACGGACTCTGAGCTGGGTCTATACATAGAGAGGAGACAAAAGCCCTGCCCTCATATGCCCAGCCAATCAAAAAGCCAGGCGTGGTGGTGCATGGTTGTAACCACAGCATTCAGGAGGCTGATGCAGGAGGATCATGAATTGGAAGCCAGCCTAGACTGCAACTCGGCAAACCAATCAAATAAACATGATTCCAAGAACAAAACCAAAACCAGTTCAGCATAAAAGCTGGACATAGGTGGAATTTTTAAATCCCAGTTATGCAAGATACTGCGGCTGGAGGACCTCAAGTCCAGGGCACTTATGATCTATAGCGTTCAAGGCTCATCTAGGCAATTTAGTGAGAACAGCACAAATAGAAGCAAGCACTCGGTTGGACCACGTCTTCTGGGGACTTGGAAACAGAGGAGGTCTTCTTCACTAGTCCAGCCCCTATGCCTTCATTGGCTGAGCCACTTGTCCAAAGGTCTGTATTCACCAATGAGCAATGCTGGGTGGAGCCACAGGGACCCAGGGCTGAGGAAGTGACTATTCACGTCAAGGGGGTAAAGGGGGAGGAACTGGTTTCATTTCCTGTCCCATGATGCTCCTCTTCTTTTCATTTTTCTTCTCTTCCTTTCCATTTTTTTTTTTTTTTTACGCATGCGTGTGGTATCCACGCTTTGTTTTGGAGCATGTACAAATGGATGGAGGACCAATGCTGATGTCGGGAATCACCCTCAATTTTTCCTTTACCTCATTCATTCATTGAGGAAGGGTCTCTCATTCAAATCCAGAGCTTCATTATGTGTCTAGTCTTGCTAGCCAGTCTCCTAAAGGGATCCCTATTTCTGTCTTCCAGGCTGCAATAGCAGGCAGGCTGCCACAACAACCTGTCATGGATGTGAATTTCCAGGAATCCAAACTCTAGTCCTGGTCTGCCCATTTGTGCGGTAAGTACCTAATTACTGAGCCAGCCATTGAGCCGGCTCCCATCCCCCGCCCCTTCTAATAAAACACTGGTTTGTGGTATGGCCGAGGTACTGACTTCCGTGTGCCCAGGATACTTGCTGGGTATCCTGTTGTGTAGGACCATGATGCCTCCTTATAGTCTGCATGAACTCTTCCCTGAGGAGCTAAGCAGACAGTGAGGTAGGAGGAAGCCTGGGAGATGCTTCAGAGAGTGTGCACTCTCCAATACAGGGCTGCAAACCTGCCAACCTCACCAGTGTCCTGCCTCCGTCCGAATTCTGCGCTCTGTTCTCCGGTCTCATGTAAGAACAGTTTTTATTCAAACTCGGGGACAAGGATCACCCACGTGGCCTCTGATTTGAGACCCCCCCACACACACAGTGTGCCTTGTTCCCTTCACTTTGAACGAAGGCAGCAATCATCTGGACTGTTAGAAATCACAAGAAGATTCCAGTCAAGACCTCATAGCTCCACCAACGCTTACCTGTATCCGTGAATCCGTTTTAAGATGGATGTCTCCAGGGAGGATGCATGAAGTAGTCAGCTCTGGATTTTGGTGTTAGTACCTGCCTGCTGGATCATAGTGCTAAGAAATGTTCTAAAGCTGTGGCTCAAGTCAACAACAGAATGCTGTAAACGACTTCTGCCTGGGGAGACAGGTGGCTGAGATCCGTTTGTCACTCCTGTCCCAGGAGGTAATAGCTGTCTCAGAATCTTTCTGTGCAAAGCCCCAACCCAAACGCTATGTTTGGTGAAGGTTCACAAATGACCCTGGGGACTCAGCAATGCCTACCGGGCTCCTTTTTTTGGCTGCAGTGCCGTCCTATGCAGACGGCACTGTGCTGGCAGGCCTGTGACCAGGAGCTAACCTGCATGGACAAGATGCCTTCTCAAATTAGCATGGCTCTTGGGAAACTGTCAGCACCAGCCTGGTCCCAAACAGGGCTGTGACACATCCAGTATGGGATGCTGTGGCACATGTCCATTCGCATCTCTTCCTCCTCCCTCGAGGTCTTCGAATGAAGCAGCTTCCATCTAAATCAGGACCACAGGTGCACTGGCTCTGCCTCCACCCTCAGAACCTCAGAACCTCAGAACCTCAGCCTGCTAGTGAAGGAATTCCCCCAGGAGACAGAGACAGCGATGCAAAGGGCTTCTGCTGTGACAGGTGTGTCCTTGAGGCTCTTGCAGTCTCTTCAATCCCAACCACCCACTCCCAGAGGGAATGTAGGCTGTGGGGTCTCCAAGGAAGTCTTTGGGAACAGGCCCATCTGTCACCCATGAGAACAGACTTCCCCTCCTGAGCCCTTACAGTGTCACCGAGCTGAAGATGACAGAAGCTTGGTCTAAATGGATTATTACCTGTCCTTCCAACTGCAAATGGAAGGGCTGCAAATGCACACACCTGGGCTTCATCCCAACCCTCTTTCAACTTCAAGCTACCCTTGAACTTGAGCGGAGTCCATACGTTGGCCAGGCCTGGTACACCCCATGCAGGTCATGTGAGATGGGTACAATTGGGGGTGAATTACAGTCACCCCTTTATATCTGTGAGAGTTAGCTACTAGTTAATACCCCTAGTTGATAGCAAAATTCCCAGGTGTTCAAACGCAGTGTTGTGTATAACTTAAACACATCATCTCACATATTTTAATGTATTCCTTTATTTACTTTTTTAAAAAAGATATAGTTTTACTATGCAGCCCTGACTGGCCTGGAACTCAATGTGTAGACCAGGCTGGCCTCAACCTCTCAGAGATGTTCCTGCCTCTGCCTCCTAAGTCCTGGGATTAAAGAGACAAACTGACATGTCCTATTGGAGTTGAGTCCAAGTAATGTTGCCCATGTGCCTATAGATGTGGGGCATCCACAGGAGCATGGCAACCTGCCGGTAGCCTTAATCCCCTCGCCCAGCAGACATCAGTTTCCAGTGGCTCCAGTGAAAGCTAAGCCTCATGAGTCCCTCCCCAACAGAACTGGACTACTGACCAGCTTGATCTTATACAAATAACCACAGCTACCTCCTCATATACATACATATATATATATATGTATATATATATAAAATCATACTTATATGCACATATAAATTTATACATTTATTTATATACATATCATATAAGCAATACATTAACTATATATTATATAATAAATATATACACATATTCAATACACTGCACATTATGTATTTAATACAGATATATTTAATGTATTAAATTATTATTGATATAACAATAGTTTAATAGATAATAATACAGAATATATAAATAATAAAATGCATTGTATGTTCATTTTACTTTTTTATTTGTGCATGTATGTACGGGTCTGTGTGGGAACATGCATGTGAGTATAATGCCCATCAAGTCCAGAAGGTGTCATTAGATCTCCTGGAGCTGGAGTTTCAGGAAGGCGTAGGCTGCCCAAAGTGGGTGCTGGCTACTGAACTCTAGTCCTAAGCAAGGGCAACTATTGCTCTTTACCAAGAGCCATCTGTACTGGATAGCTTTGTGTCAACTTGACACAGCTGGAGTTATCACAGAGAAAGGAGCTTCAGTTGGGGAAATGCCCCCATGAGATCCAGCTGTAAGGCATTTTCTCAATTAGTGATCAAGGAGGGAGGCCCCCTTGTGGGTGGTGCCATCTCTGGGCTGGTAGTCTTGGGTTCTATAAGAGAGTGGACTGAGCAAGCCAGTAAAGAACATCCCTCCATGGCTTCTGCATCAGCTCCTGCTTTCTGACCTGCTTGAGTTCCAGTCCTGCATCCTTTGGTGATCAACAGCAGTGTTGAAGTGTAAGCTGAATAAAACCTTTCCTCCCCAACTTGCTTCTTGGTCATGATGTTTGCGCAGGAATAGAAACCCTGACTAAGACACCATCTCTCCAGTTCTCATACCTAACAGTCTAAATGCTATGTACGTAGTACTAGACCATATCATTTAAAGAATAATGACAAACAAAAATATCTGTCATATTGAGCAGATACGATTTTTTTCCCCCACACATTTTCCACCCACGGTCTGTTGTATCGATGATGTGTAGAGCAGGCATGGTGAAGTGTTAATCAACTGAACTTGTATTTCCAAGGTTTCACCAACAAGGATCGTGAGGTTAGGGTGAACACTGCATGGTAGTGACTGAGTCGGAGGGAGCTAAGCTCCCACGCCATTGATGGGAAGGTGACTTCCATGATTCCATAGTCTGAGTGGTGCCTGCTGCCCTTGCATGCCGGTATAAGCATACTGGCTGAGCTGGGATGCTAACCCCACAGTCCTATGTCACCAACAGCCACAGCAAGTGGATGAATCATGTCCAGGAAGCAGTCTGGGGTTAAGCCTGCCGAACCTTTCCTTAAGACTCTGTTAATACAGCCTTAAAGGATGTCAGAGCCATCTGTTTACATTTTGCCTAGATCTCTGGCTAAGGAGGGCAGTTTAAATGGCTTAGATCCTGACAAGAATGCATTTTTTTTGCTTGGGGGTGGATAGAGGGGACAGAGGAACAGTTCCTCTGGGGGACACTGGACTGTCTTACTCAAGGTGGGTCATACACACCTTTTCTGGGGTTGAACAGTATCCAAAGCTGATGTAGCACACCACCACCCCAACAGGTACACACACTTCCTGTGCCTTCATCTTCCTCCTTTTCTGTCCTGAGGCCTCCCAGCCCCTAAAGCCTCTTGTGTCTGTTTGAACAGTGTGCTGAACAATTTTATATCAACTTGTTGTTAAAAGTCATCTAACAGTAGGGCCTCAAATGGGAAAAATGCCTTCATCGGATCTGGCTTTAGGCGAGCCTGTGAGGTCTTTTCTTAATTAGTGATTGTTGAGGGAGGACCCAGCCCATTGTGAGTGTCCCCACCCCTGGCCTGATGGTCCTGGGTTCTATAAGAAAGAGCAAGCCAGTAAGTCGCACCCCTCCACGACCTCTGTATCAGGTCCTGCCTCCAGGTTCCCGCCCTGTTTGAATGCCTGTACTGACTTCCTTCCATGAATAAGAGTGATACAGAAGTGTGAGAAAAATACACCCTTTCCTCCCAACTTGTGTTTTGGTCTTGGTGTTTCACAGCAGCAAGAGAAATCCTAACTAAGACAAATTGGTTTTGAGAACGGCCCATGAGCCCGTAGGTGCTGGCATTTTCTATCTGTTCTCAGAAGGTTCACAGAAGGGCAGGTCTTGAGAGGAGGGCCCAGCACATCCCTAGAGGATGCAGGACCAGTCTGGGGAGGATTGACAACACAAGAAGGACAATTCATCAGTCCATGGCCCAGGGGATCCAGAGACCTGTATAAACAGTTGTCCCCGGTTCTCGCAGCGGAGGGGAGAGTGCGGCACCACTGGAGCTGTTCCAGTTAAGTCCCCTCATGAAAAACAAAACCCTGACATTTTAATGGAAAGCCCTAAGGCAAAGAGACGAAGATGTGCCATCAAGAAAAGACCCTGGAAGTCAAAAAGCAACAGGACATAGCAATATTGGTGACATGCTCTCCCCTCACCTCCCCTTAACTCCCTTCATGTCATGTCCTGCTCTCAAAGGAGCTGAGAGATGCAGGTTGGTCCCAGGAGCCTTTGTAACCCTCTGTGCTTTTGCCTCCTGGTACCTGGACAGATAGAAAGCTTGCTGGCTCCGGGGCGATGAAATGATATTTTAGAAATATCTTGGAAGTCCTGAGATTCATAACCAAACTGCAAGTGGCCTAGGGCTGGAGACAATTAGATATGATTACAAAAGGGCCTCTGTCGGGTCCTCCTCTCCGTGACAGCAGATGCTCTTGTCATGTGTTTTGAGGAAGTCCAGATGTGTTTGTGCAGGAAGCAGAGCCAGGGCCTCCCAAGAGAAGGAATAAAAAGAGCAGCTACCCAGGAGCAGCTGGTACACAAAAGAGGCTGGGGGAAACACGCCAGGCCTGGGGCAGGAGACCTCACACACCACAGAGTAGGGGGAGCTGTTCCATTGCAGAAAGATCTAGAGCCAGTCAAAAAAAAAAAAAAAAAACCAACCCCAAAACAGGAAACAAAAAAACCCAGCAGCAGCAGTAATCCCAACCAGCAATAAACCAACTGCATGGAGGTTCTTGTGAGAGGGGAGGCCATGGGAAAGCAGGCATTGGCAGTGGCTCCATTGAAGACCAAGTCTAGAGCAAATGAATGACTCCCCCACTAGGGGAAGAAGGCAGACATCTGGAGTTAAATAAACAGTGTGTCTAGCACAGCCCTGGTTGGGGTGTCAGAAGTGGGGACTTGTGGCACTGATAGAAGAGGAGACAAAGTGTCCAAGGTGGAGGCAAAAGCGGCTTTTCCCCCGCTTATCAAATGAATCCAGAGATGCAGCAGCTCCAGTCCTGGTCTCTAGTACCGCCCGGTCCCTGTGGCCATCATCTTTGCATATGTGTGACTCAGATCCCACCTGGCTGCCTTTCTTATACCATCACTGCTCTGACTTCTCCCCTGGCCCTGTTTCTTGATAGATGTTCCCTGAGCTTAGAGATGGGGTTCATTTGAGCATCCCATGCTTCCTCGCTGCTTTGAGCAGTGTGTGTTGAATTAATTCAGCCTAAGACTCATGATACTGTCCTGATCTCTATGGGTTTTCACTCCTGTGGTTTTTCACACCTAGGTATCACAATTCTGAGGGTTCATCTTGACCTCTCATTCAAGATGAATATTATTTCCTAATGCCCTTGCAGGAGAGATGGTTGTAACCTGAGCCTATGATGACAGAAAAGAAGTTCAGTGATCACAAGCCATACAAGAATAGGGACATGACCTCTTCACTGTCTTCAACAAACTCTCCTGGGGTCTGTACAAGAACAGGAGCTTTGGAGGTTGAAGTGAGTGAACAGTCTTTGTATCTCATAGGTCAGGCTGCCTTTATGGCCCTTGAGTATGTCTCTGAGTTGGTTCTGACAGAAATTGTCTTAGAGTGTGGGGGTAGCTACAGGGCCTCATTATCTGTATTCCTATGTCTCCTTGGTGCTTCTAGGTCTGTGTTCCCACCCGCAGATGCTGTTGAAAGCCAGAAGGTATAAGGTTTGGTGGTATGTAGATAGCTCAATCAACGGATGGGTAGATTTGTGGTGGATGGATGTGCATAGCGATGGGTGGGTGGATGTGTGAGTAGATGGATAGATGGATGGATAAGGAATAGAAGGATGGGTGAATGATTTGATGGGTAGATAAAGTGAACAGATAAGTAGGTAGAGTGGATCAGTGGATGGGTGGATATATGAGTTGAACGGATGGATGGATAGATGGATGGATAAGTGGATGGATGGATGGATGGNTGGATGGATGGATGGATGGATGGATGGATGGATGGATGGATAGGTGGATAGTTAGATGGATGTGAAGGAGTAAATGAGTGGATGGATGGTTGAATTAGTGGGTATGGAGGAGTATTTACTTGGATATAAAGGTAGATGAATGATTGGATGGATGGATGGATGGATGGATGGATGGATGGATGGATGGATGGATGGATAGGTGGATAGTTAGATGGATGTGAAGGAGTAAATGAGTGGATGGATGGTTGAATTAGTGGGTATGGAGGAGTATTTACTTGGATATAAAGGTAGATGAATGATTGGATGGATAAGTGGATGAACGGATAGTTAGGTGAATTGGTAGATGCATAGATGGGTGGGGAAAATGAAACAGGGAAGGTAAACCCAAATCAAAGATGGTTAAACCATTCTGCTGGATATATCTACCTCCTAAAGTCCCATAGGGAAGTAGGATCCAGTAAGAAGATATATCCTTGTTCAGGTACAAAGGAGAGACCAACAATTGTACCTAGGATGCATACAGAGCATGAAGTAGTCTTATAGTATACACATAACTGATATGGCTGCAGGTCCTCTGAACCATCTGGGGCAGGCAGGCCAGAGCCATTGAGAATGGCTTCCCAGACCATGGCAGATCCAATCCACACCGAGCCCTAACTCCGCTCAATTGCTATCTGTGTTTATGGGCCCATAATCAAATGGAAACAGCAAGGTTCTCATGAGGCTCATCCGTCAACATCACATGGTGACTGGGCCTGCACTGGGAGGCTGAGTTATAAATACCATGCTCGGCTCGAGCTCGGCTCCATCTCTGGGGATTCATGGGTCATTTTTCAAACCAGCATTAATCTGAGGAACCGGTTCTTCAATCAGACACTGTGTCTAACAGGCTGGGATACTGATTGTCCCCTGTGGGATCAAGGAAGTGAAAGAGATCACAGGAGATGAATTCTTGAGCTTCACTTACCTCTCTCACAGGCCAGGGGCCTTACAAAGACCCTGCACATTGAACCTCACCTAGTAACTGTGAGCGCAGTGACAGGCATTTGCAGATACCCAACACAACCACGTGCAGTCATGGGACTGGAAGCCATGGGATACTTAGGAACCAGTAAACAAGGTTCCTAAATTGCTAAGGTGGTTCCTGGAAATGGGGGAAATACCCATAATTCTTCCATCACCTAGAAGAAAGCTCCTTAACACTGTGTGTGTGTGTGTGTGTGTGTGTGTGTGTGTGTGTGTGTGTGTGTGTGTGTGTGTGTGTNTGTGTGTGTGTGTATATGTGTGTGTGTGTGTGTGTGTATGATACGTATGTATGTTGTGTGTGCATGCAGGTGCACATACATAGGTGTGTGCATGGCGTGGACACCAGAGGTCAATGTTGGATGTGTCTTCTTCTGCCACTCTTCGCCTTACATTTTGAGGCAGGGTCTCTCCTTGAACCCAGAGCTCACCATGTGGCTAGATTGACTAGGCAGTGAGTTCCAAGAACCTGCCTTTCTTCTCTTCCCTTCCCCAATGCTAGGGCTACAGATGGTAGCCACCACGCCCAACTTTTATGTGGGTGCTAGGAATCTGAACCCAGGTCCTTATTCTTGTATGACAAGTACTTTATCCTCTTGGCTGTCCCCTTAGCTCTCTGTAATATTTTTGGAACCTAGAGTAGATCTGCCATCTTCTTTCTTGCTCCTCTCCATGCTTCATTTGGTAAATATATGGTATCACATAAACGTCTCCTTGCTCCTTCACCCCACCCACCACACTAGCTCTAATTTTCTGGCCATTCGTCCACATTGCTATCTTTCCTACAGCATAATTTTTAATTGTTAATAGCCACATTAATTTTCTTGGTCAGTCCATCTTATTGAATAGTTGGTTTATATCCATTTTTCTCACAGCATAAAAGACGCCGGTTAGCACACATTGTAGAAATTTTTTTGTACAAAATGTGATCATTTCCCTGAGATAAATTTGTGGGAGGACGATTTTGTGCCAGGTCAAAGAATGTAGATATTTTTAGAAGCCTTTTTGGTATTATACTGTCTCTTCTCCTGTGTGTCATTATAAAGAGCCACATACCGGGGCCATAATTCTAACTTGGGACCATACTTGAGTAACAGCATCGGAGGAAAAACTACTTACTGTTTATCCTTGTGTAGGTGGGGCAGCTCATTTCTGTGCTTGTTTGGGGGGGTATTTTCAGAGCTACAGTTTATTTGTTTGGGAACCTACAACAGATTGGAGATGTGGTCGTGGTTTGGGGTAGTGAATCATCTTAGGAAGGGATCTCTGAGTCTCTAAATTCTTTCTAGCTTGTTGGTGCTTTAGAATTTGTTTTAAGGTAACAGCAAACCTGCTGTTTGCTGTTCAGGATGTTGACCTGAACGTATGTAGTTAATTGGATTGCAGGAGCCATCTTGTCAAGGTGAAAAGATGGAACATGCTTAGGTGGGAAGAACAATAAGGAAGAAGCAAGTAGTAAAGTCAAGAGAAGCAATTGGAGGAAGAAACATTGTTAGTTCTATAGGACCATAAAGGATTCAGTGTTTGGGGCTGGAGAGCTGGCTTAGCAGTAAAGAATACTTACCCACTCCTGCAGAGGACTGGGGTTTGGTTCACAGCACCCACAGCACTTGTAACTAGATTCCAGGTGGCTCAACTTTTTTAGCTTCCGAGGATACCTGTGCGCGGTGGTCAATGTCACACTTGCACATATATGCTGTGTGTATAGGAGAGCAAACACTTGTGTGGGCCAGAGGTCAACATCTGGCGTCATCAAGACAGAACCCAGGATTCATCAGTTTAATGAGGCCATTTGGCCAGTGAGACCCAGGATCCTGTCTCCCCTTCCACAGTGTTGGGGTTATAGGTACATGAAACTGTGTTTGTCCTTTTAAATGTGAATTCTAGGGGATTAAACTCAGGTTCTCATGCTTGTGTGACAAGCCATCTCCCTGGCATGAAAGCTGTTTTCCTATTTCAGAGATGCATAGAAGCATATGTGCAAAAGGGGCAACGGAAAACACATCCCTGAAGAGACTGGAGCATTTAAATACATACAGAAAGTAGGGGAAGGGAGAAGGAGGTTGGTAACTTCTTGCTCACTGATGGGACAGTATCCATCAGTGATATAAGGATACTCACACAGATATAAGGATGCTCACCACCACCTCCACCACCACCACCACCACCACCACCAAGATGCTCAGCAGAGCACCCCAAAGCAGAGACACCTCAGAGAACATCACAAATAGGGATGAAGGTTTAAGTCAATGTCCACAACCTCGTTGACAACATCTTTTCCTTCTTTGACCCAAACTTCCAGAGGCACAGCTCCAACCACCTGCTGCTTTTTGTCTTCAGGCAAACAAAAGAAACAGAAGCACCTTCCATCCCAACATTCACCTCACTGTGTAGCATCAAGAGAGTCAGTAAATATCTCTGGTCCTGTTTTCTCACTGTGTAATGAGTCAAAGACAATGTCTTAGTTAGGGTTTTACTGCTGTGAATAGACACCATGACTAAGGCAAGTCTTGCAAAGGGCAACATTTAATTGTGGCTGGCTTATAAGTTCAGAGGTTCAGTCCGTCATCATCAAGGTGGGAGCATAGCAATGTCCAGGCAGGCATGGTGCAGGAGGAGCTGAGAGTTCTACATCTTCATCTGAAGGCAGCTAGCAGAATACTGACCTCCAGGCATCTAGGATGAGGGTCTTAAAGCCACACCCACAGTGACACACCTACTCCAACAGGGCCAAACATTCTAATAGTGCCACTCCCTGGGACCAGCATATATGAACCATAACAGACAATGTTGCTCATTCTTCTCCACATGGATATAAACAAGCTCTAACAGATGCTGACATAGCCTAGCACACCTACAGAAACACACAAGAGAGGCCAGTTAGTGTTATTTTTCTGTGTTTTCCTTGTCTACGGCTCCAAGCTGTCACTCCCAGGAGGGCTAATCCTGACATCAAGAACCCTGGATGGTCACTTTGAAAAAGTACAGGTTGGCTAGGTGAAGCTAAACATTGATGAGATTTTGCACTTTTAACTTAAATAATCCGTGACTTAGTGCCAAATGGATCTTGATGGTATTGTTTATAATACCTGAGAAACAGATGCAACTCAGGTACCCAGCTGCGGAGGAATAAATAAAATATAAAATCTGTGCAAGACAAATGACTACCAATATAAATTTCTGTCGGCCTGAGGGGTTTTGCTTTTCTTTAATGATTCAGTGATAGCTGGCCATCTTGTTATATACAATCTCTGTTCTTTTCATTTTAGTTACAATTAGTTATATACAATCTCTGTTCTTGTCATTTTCATTTTAGTTTAGTGTCACTACTCCAATAGTAGGATAGATTCATCTTTATTTTGGTTGTTATATTTAATGCCTGTATGCAAGAATGGTGTGTGTGTGTGTGTGTGTGTGTGTGCGTGCGTGCGTGCATGTGTACACACTCGTGTGCACTATACACATACATGTATATCCAGGTATTAAAGAAGGATGTTAGATGCCTTGTTGTATCAAGCAGCACCTTATTCCCTTGTGACAGGGTCTCACTGAATCCAAGTTAAGCTGTCAGCTAGCCTAACTAGCTGCCTCCTGTCTCTTCTCCAAGTAACATCGGGGTTATAAACAGGCTTCACCCAGCTTTGTACGTGGGTCCTGGGGATTTGAACTTAGACCCTGAGGCTTGTTCACCAAGCACTCTTACTCACTGAGCCATCTCCCCAGCCCCTGTAAATATTGATTATTCTACCTTTTTCTTTATGGGTTTTCTGAATGCTTCACAAGTTAATGAATGGGCTTCCTGTCTGTGATTGCTTCTGTATTTTCCCATTCACCCTTTCTTGTCTTTATGACCCTACTAAAGTGTGGATGTTCCTCAAGTAGACTAGTCTGCACTTTTCTAGACAGTTTCTGGATTCTGTTTCCCAATTTGCAAACTAGTTTTCACCTCCCATGTTATAAATATATTTACCCAGATTTTTCCCGTAATTCTTATTGCTTCATTTTTCAAAAACTTTTAGATCCTTGAACCATCTGGGGTGTACTTTGGTAGGAAGAGTTAGGTGGGAATCCGGCTTTATTTTTTTTCCCAAAGAGTTAGTCAGATATCCCAAACCACTTACTGGATAATCCCCCTATCAGACAAATCCTTTTGATAAATCCTTTTTGAGGGGTTCACAGCATCTTTGAGAACTTGATGAAGGATACAGATCTCCCTGGGTTGGGGGATGTGCAGACCTTATACACGCTAAATTTCACACACAGTCTTAAGGAGCCCCTGAACCTTCCAAAGCCTTTTGTGAACTCTGAGGGCCCTGTCTTCCCTGGATAAAGTCCCTTTGCTTCATTCAAGAGGAACAGTACAAATGCATAAGGATAGACTTCAACACAGATCAGTGAGCAGCCACACTGGAGAGGAAAAATTGTTAAGAGTAGTCTCCAAGCTAAGGATTTCACAGATAACCCTTAGGGCCAACAGAGAAGTCTGGAGCTCCACTATCCCTCTTCTTTGGAGTCTAGAACATTCTAACCACCATCCTCATAGTTCATAGCATCCTACAGATGCTACAAAATCTCCAAAGATGGACCCTCCTTTCTCAAGTTCAGGAAGTGCTTATTGAGCACTCAGGTGATGGGCAACTTAAGTGCATGACTTCCATGATTCATCTTCCCTGGATTTGACTCAAAGTCTCAGCTCCTTTCAGATTCGGTCTCTTCTCTGGGACCCTCAATCCAAGCCTTAGGAATACCTCAGATTCACATTATCTATAGGGATAAAGGCTTGTGTCCCCTCAGGCCTCCCACATGGTCAAGGTGTATGTACCTTATCTACCTGCTTGATCTCCTCTTGGTCATGCTGACATGACCATTGGTCCCTGTCTGGATTGCAGAAGCCCCTCTGGTTACTCTATGACAATTGAGCCCTACCTGTTAACAGAGATCACAGGAACAGGTCACCCAAGACAGAATCTGTACCTCTCCTGGTTCCCCAGCCTGGCACATGCCCAGAGGTGATACATGACCCCTCCTCGGGACTTCTGCTACCCTGAGTGGCTACAGTTCAGAACCTCTTCAGTGGACTGAGACCTGGAATATCCTGCCCAGGCTTCTATTCCCTCCTTTTCTTTCTAGACCTGGGAAAGGGGCTTGAACCTCTCAGACAATGTCTACCAAAGTTAAGAAGGAAAACAGTATCCTGCTGAGGCCCTCTGTCTAATGTTCTCTCCCCTTGGCCCACTCTGCTCACACGCCTATATGATTTCAGCAAACGTTAACTTAACACTTACTAGTCTCCAGGCAGGCGACAAAAAAACGAAGTCTCTACTCTTGAAATAGCCCACCCTCTGCTTCCTGAAAGTGGAGGCTGCTAACATAAGGAAGCCAGTCCTAGTCCTGCTCAAAGCCAGAGACAAAATATTCAGGAAGGCTATGAACTCATTAACACATTAGTTGCCTGGGATTGTCATTGTTGGGACATTTGTTTCATGGAAACTGGCAAGAGTAACAAATCCTTTGGGGGACTCAGCAATGGTGTGATTCTCTTCTTTAACTTTCATTTTCATATCATTATATAGAGTAATAAACATGTCTACACTGTTGCATTCACTCAGAACCCTCCCAGAGGATGTGACCAAGCCATTCTTGACTTCTTTTGTTTTCAATGTATTGATATTATTATATAAATAAATAACTTTGACACAGAGTGCTCAGAGTAACTATAGAATGGTAGAAGCAAAGAGGGAAAAGGTGACTTGTTTAGTGTAAGGACCAGGTGACAGTCTGGAGAAACTCTGAGCCAATCTGTGAAGGATGAAATAGATATGATCAAGTAGATGAGGTAGACCAGATGGCTAAGAGAAGAAAGAAATGGTCTTCTAGGAATCAATGGTTATTTGGGTATCAAATGATGTGTGATGCACCAAGATGTGGGTAAAGGAGGAGGTTGCAGAGATAGCTTGCTAGCCAATTAGGAATGACAGGTAAATGAACCCAGAAGGAGGCTGGCCAGTGAGAGGGTTTTGCTCTATACCAGCTTCCAGAATTGTCATCTGTAATGACACTGCAATTACCACTGTCTTAGGGTTTCTGTTTCTGTAATAAAACATATGACAAAAGCAACTTGATAAGAAATGAGTTTGTTTCAGCTTATAATTCTCAGATCACACTCCATCATTGAAACTCATGGAAGAAACTCAAAGATCATGGAGGCAGGAGCTCATGCAGAGGCCACGGAGGGACACTGCTTACTGGTTTGCTCTCCATGGCTTGTTCAGCCTATTTTCTTATACAACTCAAGGCCACCTGCCCAGGGGTGGGTGGTTCTGTTCTCATGATATGGGCCCACCCATATCAACCAAGACAATGCCCTAAAGGTAATCTTAATGAAAAGGTAATCTTAATGAATGCATTTTCTCAGTTGAGGTTCTTCCCAAATAACTCTAGCTTGTGTCCAATTGACAAAAAATAATAATAATCAAAACCACTACCTAGTGACTGCTAGTAATTCCTCCAGGCTCCACCCATTAGTTGCCTAGCAACAACCTTCATCTCTGTCCTAGGGTCCCAGGTAGGAGCCAGGAGCCAGGCATATAAGGACTGCTGGGCCTCTCTCTCTCTCTCTCTCTCTCTCTCTCTCTCTCTCTCTCTCTCTCTCTCTCTCTCTCCATCTCCTCCTACTCTTCCCCATGTGTCCTTGGTTGGTCTCTCTCTTTCTTCCTCTCTCCTCTCCCTTTCTGTCCTTCTCTGCCCCCTTTTCTCTGCCTCTACCCCTTTCTGGGTCCCTGCTCTGCTCCCTGGCTCCCTTCTCCCAATAAACTTACTTTTGCACTAGGCCTGTCATATGGCTTATGTTTAGGGGGACATCTTGGCAGGGTACCTCCGTTGTTTTATAAAACACAATATCCACTGTCCCAAAGATGTTAGAGATAGTCCCCAGAGGTCCATCACTGGCAATGGAGTTCCAGGAGAGAGTGCTGCTGAGTCCTGTGACAAGCCTGAAGACACACGTGTTGTGATTCTTCCCCCAAGGTCTTTGATTCATTTCCCATTGTCCCCGAGGCTCCTAGGGCAGGCTCTCACTATTCATTGCCTCTTTCCCTTGTGTCATGGGCCTTGACATTGTTCCACATCAAGCTCATGGACATACTGTCTACACACTTTTTTCTCCTTCCTCCAACGGCTGTGACACTGTGTGTGTGTGTGTGTGTGTGTGTGTGTGTGTGTGTGTGTGTGTGTGTGTGTCTGGGGAGCAGGGAGGGTTGACTAGAAATTCAATTTACTAGAGGGTTTCCATAATCAGTCCACTTCTGACCTTCTCTTGGCCACTAGGAGGTGTGGCATCATGTGCTCTTCCACTTCCATGGGGTATTTCACCCTTATTTTCATCTCCCTATGGACAGTGGCAAACAGCCCTTCCCTCTCCAGCCCACCCACAGCTGTCAATGTCATAGAGATCTGTGCTTTTCAGCAAAGGAAGACAGCTAGCTAGCAGCCTCCACCAGCCATGTTTTCTTCACACATGCCAAGGTACTGCCCTATGAGTACTCAAGGTCTGTGGATACAAGCTGGTCATTGTCAGGGCCACCCAAAAGCATGCTGAAATTGCATCCTCTGGTCCTCCCTAATGCCCAGTAGAGGCAGGGCCAGTGAGGTCATCTGGAGCTCTGTCTTTCACCTTTATCATTTTGCAAGACATCAAGACCATGTCAGGTTAAATCAGCTTTGCTCTTCTGCTGAGGGGCTACATCTGGGCTGGATGCTTAAATAATGGTCAACATGTCAACCAGCCCCATTTCTGTGCTGGGGCAGGCATAACTAGTAGATTTCTGTGCTGGGGCAGACATAACTAATAGATTCTGGTTCTTTTCTCTACCAAAGCCCACACACACATAACCACTGAATTCTGGGGAACCATTTGGTTAGAAGTTGAAATGTCCAGATCAACCATGATCTGAAAAGACTGGAAACAGGCTGCCACCTGGTCCAGAGCACAGAGGCGCACAGAGGACTGATGGTTGATGCAGAACACCGAGCAATTGAGGTGCTGGAACTAAGTACCTAAAATGTTAAGTTTTTTCTGTTTTACATGAGACTCAAGTACCAATGACAGGGTAAGTGCCCCGAACCCTGAAAACAAACAAGCAAAACACCCAACAAGAAACAATTAGAGAACCACGGGATAACTGATGCAATAGCGTGAGCTGGGTTAGTCTATCTGCAAACTATCTGTGTCAGTGGTAGACCAAGCCCCTCCATTTGGCATGTCGACCCCATGGTAGGTCAGAGCAGAGACAAGAAAGTACAGCAGTGAGGACAGACAGCAGACGGCTGGGGCTGTATCTCACTTGATAGAGTGCTTGCCCAGCATGGACAAAGCCCTGAGCCCCATCCCCAGCTCCATAAAAGCCAGGCATGGTGGTAATCAGGCATGCCTCATTCCTGCACTTGGGGGGTGGAGGCAGGAGGATGAGGACTCAAGGTTACATAGTGAGTCCCAGGCCAGCCTGAACTAACCAGAGATGCTGTATTGAGAGGGGGATGGGAGGAAGGGAGAGAGAGAAAGGAGAGAGAGAGAGAGAGAGAGAGAGAGAGAGAGAGAGAGAGAGAGCAGAATTTGGAGTCAAGATCTTAAGTCTGGTCACCTGGATCCATCTGGCCTGCAGGCTTCATCTTAAAGGAAAAGCTAAACCATCCTTGGACTTTGTGCCTGTAACAGCCAAGAGTTCTGAGATACAATCTCAGACACCATTGTTTGAAGCAGTGGGCCATCCTAGGGCCTAGCAGAATGCCTGACTCCTCACTGGCGTTCAGTAAGTTCTTGGTGACGAATCATTAGCAATGGGAAGGGTCAGAACCTAAACATGGATGTGGGTGCCAGGGTACCCTCTATCCCTCACTTCCTGTGCTCAGCTGCCCCATGTCCTCATGGGGGAGAAGATTGCTGCCTCCTGGACTGTCATTAGGGGAGATGGGAAGGGAACAGGGCTCCTCACATACAGATGAGTCCTAAAGATGGTTCTTTTACCTCTTTCCAATGGCAACATCCCTGTAATAAAGAATTTAATAACCCACTGTGCCTGTGCAGAGAGAAGACTCATTTGTTTAATAGGCAGCGGCTCAGCTTTGTCATGCTCATGTGGTTGTTAATGACACACAGTTGTGCCAATATTGATTTTAGCTTATAGGGACTCAAAAAATTTACTGTCTAGATGCATCAAAGATGCAACCATTTTATCTCTCCCGCCCTGAAGATTGGTGGTTCCAGCCCTGGCCTATAGGAAGCCTTGCAGCCAGAGACTGGGTTCTGCTGGAGGTCCAGCCGCCTGCTGCTCTGGCTCCATCCCTGGCCCTCATCAGCCAGGAGCCAGACTGGGGCTGAGGTAGGTAGGCGTTGAAGGTTCCCATCTCAGAGCAGGACTCTGTCAAGGAAATGGGGAGTTCGATTTCCAGGCAACTCGTGCAATGCCTGTGTCCGTGTGTCTTTGTGTGCATGTGTGCGTGTGTGCATACACATGCTTGCCACTCAGCCACAAACCTAGATCCAGAAACAGAAAAAGGGTCCTTTGGGCAATTCAGAGAGTAACTTCAAGTGTCATTTGGACCCCTGGGCTGGGCTACCTTTCTTTAACATGACTTATAATGCTCTTCTTTGTTTTGTTTTGTGTTTTTCTTTCTTTCTTTTTCTTTTTTACCCAGGGACTGTATACAAACAATAAAAAGGACTAACAGGATGAGCCCAAATGTACCCCGTGTGTTCTGAACAGTTCGTTTAAGCATAAATACATCCAACAGGCCCTTGATATTTGCAGGTTTGACATTTCTAATCTCAGCTACGTGGAGCTTCAATTATTAGAGAAGAGGGCTGAAGAACAGACAGGAATAATAACCATCAACATTTCCTCTGCACACACGATGTGCTGAGCACACGGACCATGCCAATTTGCAGGAATTATCATGTCTCATCCTCGCATCGCTACTTCAAAGGGGGAGGCGAGGTAGCTTTGTCCCC
The DNA here is from genome assembly GCF_900095145.1 of Mus pahari. Lineage (NCBI taxonomy): Eukaryota > Metazoa > Chordata > Mammalia > Rodentia > Muridae > Mus > Mus pahari. Next base: position 81,355,454 of record NC_034603.1, on the reverse strand, counting down.
ACCCTTGATATAACTTCTACCAGTGGACGAGAGCAGAGGACCTTGACCCCAGGTGGACCACTGTTCTCTGAATTTGTTAGTTACTGCCCTCTTCAGCTGTGACAAAATGCTCAGCAGAAACAACTTAAGAAAGGAAGGGTTTACTTAGGCTCACAGTTTGAGCATACAGACTACTGTGACAAAGCTGCTCACCTTGTATCTGTAATCAAAAGAAACTGTGTATGGGGCTCAGCTCACTTCTTTTAAAAATTTCTGTTCAGGCGGGTCTCATGTAGTCCAAGCTAACCTTAAATTCACTATGTAGCCAAGGATGGATTTGAACACCTGATCTTCCCACCTCTACTTCCTGAGCTATCTATCTTTCTCTATCTATCTATCTATCTATCTATCTATCTATCTATCTATCTATCTATCTATCTATCTATCTATCTATCTATCTGTCTGTCTGTCTTAGGGTTTCTATTCCTGAAACACAACATCATGACCAAGAAGCAAGTTGGGGAGGAAAGGGTTTATTTGGCTTACATTTCCATACTGCTGTTGATCACCAAAGGATGCAGGACTGGAACTCAAGCAGGTCAGAAAGCAGGAGCTGATGCAGAAGCCATGGAGGGTTGTTCTTTACTGGCTTGCTTCCCCTGGCTTGCTCAGCCTGCTCTCTTATAGAACCAAGACTACCAGCCCAGAGATGGCACCACCCACAAGGGACCTCCCCCCTTGATCACTAATTGAGAAAATGCCTTACAGCTGGATCTCATGGAGGCATTTCCCCAACTGAAGATCCTTTCTCTGTGATAACTCCAGCTTTGTCAAGTTGACACAAAATTAGCCAGTACTCTATCTATCTATCTATCTATCTATCTATCTATCTATCTATCTATATGATTAATGAGGTCTTCCAATGGATCTAAGACTCAGTCTTCAATGACTTGCCATCATGAATGAAGTGGGAGGTTAAGACTTACATAAATGGACTCAGCCAGGCCAATGACAGGAATAATAACCATCAACATTTCCTCTGCACACGTGACGTGCAGAGCACGTGGACCACACCAATTTGCAGGAATTATCATGTCTCATCCTCGCATCACTACTTCATTTCCTCTGCACACATGATCCAGCAGGCCAATGACTTGGAATTATATTTAATGTGATTATATATATATATATATATATATATATATATATATATATATATCAACATGCCCAGCTTCTGCAGTACCGTGCATTGTGCATGATAGGACCTAGGGCTTTACCCATGCTAGGACATTCCACCACCAGCACTATATTACTAATGTGCATCCTAATGTGCATACTCGTTTTCAGTCAGGCCTGAACTGCTATCCATGGGATGGTCCTGATCATATTTAGGACAGGTCTTCCCTTCTCGACCTCTCAGGAAACACTCTCACAGACAAGCCCAGAGGTTGTCTCCATGATTGTAAGCCCTACTAAGTTGTGACAACCAGTATTTACAGTCACAAGGACAAGGAGATGGCTCAGTCAATCATGAGGAATTGAGTTCAGATCATTAGTACCCATAGAAACCTGCCTGGAACCCCCAACCCTGGGGAGGCAGAGACAAGAGGATCTCCAGAGCTTACTGGTCAGCTATCACGGCTGAATCAGTGAGCTTCAGGTTCAGTGAGAGCATCTGTCTCAAAATACACAGTGTAGAATGATCCAGAAAGAGACTCAAGTCATCCTATATAGGCACACACACACACATGCACCACTCACACTCACACAGACATACACACTACGTCTGTGCCCAAGAGTGAGAGGCCTACCAAGAGCACGACTCCCTCATCCAGGCCACATACGCAAGTATCTGTCTCTTTGGTGCAGTTGGATGCAGCCAGATACCCCTCGGGAAGTCATTGTCCCTTTGCAGGACATCTTTCTTTCCAACTCCCGTTTTAACATTGAACTAAGGCCAGCATCGGAACGGGAGAGATGACGCTGTATACAGCCCATTACGATAATGAATCACATTAAATATAATTCCAAGTCATTGACCTGCTGAGTCCATTTATGTAAGTCTTAGCCCCCACTTCACTCATGATGGCAAAGTCATTGAAGACTGAGTCTTAGATCCATTGGAAGGCCTCATCAATCATCTTCTCCAGTCCAATCCCCAAGAGGTGGAATGACCTACCCAAGGTTGTGCAATTAACTCTCTGTGTGGCCTTTGGGTTTTTTTTTTTTTCTAGGAGAGATTAACGTTTGGACCCTCAGCAGGTAGGTGGCTCCCACAAGAGCCTGGGTCCTTGTGGACGAGTGGGTTTCACAAACTCCATTTTAACTCTCAGGGTCAGTTCCATGCCCATCAACCACCCCACTTGACCTGCAGCAGCTTATCCCTGCTACAGTCCCTGGTAGCTCTGCTCCTCTGCATGGACTTCTGTTATTCTCTCCTTCCCACCACAGGACCTTTGCTCATGCCAGAAGACTCCGGATGCCCCGCTGACAAATGCCTATTTTCTCCTCAGAGGTCAGCGAGGCACCATTGCCAGGCCATCTTTCTCAACTGGCCTGTCTGCTAGTTCAGGAGAGTTCTTCACTGTTGCTATGAAGTACGAAGTTTGACTAGAGAGTCTACTGTCTAACTCCACAGTTGAATAGTGCATCCTTTGATAACATCATCCAGGCACCGATGGCCGGGTAATGCATGATCTCAGGCTTGATGGTGTAAGAGAGTCATCACCTCTCATTCATGAATGTGACCATCAGGAAGGTGGGGAAAGCCCAACTGGGAGCTGTCACTGGATCTCATACTCATGTATGCTCTGATGGCAACTAAGGCCATGGTCATCCTGTTGGAAAAAGTTCTTCCCTGGAGAGATGTAAGGGATATCAACCTATTCCTTATAGGTCCCAATGACAAACCAAAGTATAGTTCCATCCTAGTTCACAGAGCAGGGGGGTGGGGGTGGGAGTGGGGACCAATGAGTTTATTAGGTACACTCAGAGCATGGGTCAGGGGTTGCTGGCAGGAGTGACGTGATCCTTCAGTAGCCACACTGGAAGGTCGGGATGATGTCTTCCTTACTACCCTGGAGATAGAGTTCTCTTCTCCTATTCTTCTAGCCTCGATTGCCTTAGGCCAGGGGTAAATAAGAAGACTTGCATTTAAATGGCTGGGAGGGGGGTAGTTAGAGATCCCAGTGATTCTCCTGCCCCCTCCTACTAGGAGGGAAGGCCAACAGTCCACAAGCACCATTGAGATGGTCTCTCACAAGCACACCCAGCTGATCTGTTAAAGATGGAGGCTGTTTTGCTCAGGAGAGCATGTTCTATAACCATTTCAAAGGTTCAGTGTGTCTGAGAAACCAAGATGGTACCTTCCGTGGGCTGCCAGCTCCATCAGGTGAGCCGTGGGTTGCAATTGCATATGTCCTACGAGGAGGGGCATCTCTCAGGGTACCTCAAATTCTTACAGCCCTGAAATGAGCTCCAGTGGCTTTTTCTGATCTGACCTTGGGCGGGGGGTGGGGGTCACTGTGTCCCGTAGCTTCATCTATGACACACTAGTTATAATGTAGTTACGTTGTCATCTACATCCAGCTAAAACTCTGGGAGAAGCACACAAGCTCCATCCCTTGCTGAGGAACGACAGGGCCACATTGCAAGAATGTGAGAGAGAAGAGGTCCCGTGACATCTGTCTTCATCACTGCTCTCCTGCCGTGAAGAGACACCATGACCAAGTCGACTCTGATAACCCAAAGCATTTAACTGGAGGCCTTGCTTACAGTTTAAGAGGGTTAGTCTATGATCATCATGGTGGCACCCAGGCGGGCACCCAGTTGATCTGTTAAACATGGTATCTGTTTTGTTCAGGGGACCACGTTCTCCTGAGCTGAACATGGATGGTCTCCTGATTCTATTCTCCAGGGTGCTGGAGAAATAGCTTAGCGCTTCACATTCTGATTTGCAGAGACCAGGGAGAGATAGAGACAGAGACAGAGAGACAGAGGGATACAGAGAGACAGAGAGAGACAGAGAGAGAGAGAGAGAGAGAGAGACAGAGACAGAGACAGAGACAGAGACAGAGACAGAGACAGAGACAAAGAGACTGGGGCTGGTGTGGGCTTTTGAAACCTCAAAGTTCTCCCCCAAGTGGCACACACCTTCCAACAAGAACACACCTAATCCTTTCTGCAAGCTCAACTGGAGACTAAGCATGCAAATACATGAGCCTGTGGAAGCCATTTTCCTTTAAACCACCATAAGCAGCCATCTTTGATATATGCTATATTAGCTACTGGTCTCTCTGCTATGACAAAATAGCCAATATTTTGGCTGACAGTTTGAGAGTACAGTGTACCGTGATTGGGAAGGGAGGCAGGGGGGAGCTGTAGGCAGCTGTTCACATCGACTCCACAGTCAGGAAGCTGAGCGAGGCAGATGTCAGTGCTCAGCTCACTGTCTCCATCCATCCTCCCTCTTTTAAAATCCAGTCCAGGCCCCCAGTCCCTGGGATGCTGCCATGTTCATTCAGGACTGGTCCTCCTCACACACAAGCCCAGAGCTCTGTCTCCTCGGCGGTTCAGATTTGATCAAGGGGAAAAGTGAAGGTTCACAGTCACAGACGGGCTATCCTTTCTTCTTCCACTGAAGAAGAACCTGTTAACGGAACGTGAATGAAATGACTATTGGACAATCAGGCAGATAGATGGATAAATACACACAAATACAGGTAGACACAGGAGGTCAAGGGTGAAGGGAGGGAAGAGGGAGGAAAAGTGAAAAGATAAGCAAGGATGAAGGAAGGAAGTCTAAGTGGGAAGGAAGAGAAACAGGGAAGGCACACAGGAAGTAGTCTCGGAAGGCGTGTGATTAGAGCGCAGGTGTAATTGAGGTGTGAGCCCTGTGGGGTGCTAGCTGTCTTTGACTTTTGACTGTTTTTGTCCTCCTGATGTGGCTTTCCTGCAGTCCCCACTGGACAGCTAAGGGGGACTCTGATTGTCTACTTGTGGGTGTGGACACAGAGACCGCCCCGCCCCATTCCAGTGTCAGGCAGAGAAAAGTGTGCCAAGGAGAAACAAAGACGATGGCAGAGCCAAGCTCACACCGTGTGTTTGGAAGCCCAGAAGAAATATAATTTAATTACCTCGGCCTCCTGATTTTGCGTCTGTCGCTGCAGAGAGGTGACTCTGTTTTATGCTGTGTCACGCAGCTGAGGGCACATGGGGCACAGACAGCGTCTGTGTCCCTAAAGCGAATGATTCAATAACGTGGACTTCTCTGATTTACTCTCCTTGGTGGGTGGCAGGTTAATAAAACTTCAATCAACTCCGGGAGTCGTCCTTCTAGCTGAAGGGATGGCGCGCACACAGCACACAGGAAGCTCAGCACTGAGCGGTCTCTCACCTCTGCCTCACCATCCTCAACCCTGTGCACTGTGTGCCCGGTAGGGACAGATTCATGGGTACAGTCTGCCCCCTGGACTAGCCTGGCACGCAGAACACAGGAACTCAGTGTATCTGGGGAGCCAGCTTGTCAAGGGGGTCAAGAATTCTCAGCTCTTGCTTCAGCATTTACCCACACACCTGTGCCCCTCACAGCTGGCAAGCCCCCTCCAGCCCCTGAGGCCATTAGTCCTCTCAGCATACAAAAAGGCAATCGACAGAACACTCTATTGACAGGCCCTCACTGAATACAATTACCCAACGGGAGCTATCCTGGATATATTAGCCAGAGTGGAACAAGCTGTGATCTGGTGAGACTCCCAAACATCCAAGAACGTTGCCCATCAATAATGAAGTGTCATTCTTTCGAAAGGTCTCAGACTATAGAGCAAGTATCTAAATCATATAACCTTCTTTTCCAGAGCACACCTTCCCTTCCCAAACATGTCCTGTAGGCTCTCATCTCTCCATGGCTGTGAGATACTCAGCCTGTGATTTCACCCTTACTGTTACTGTTCTGTTAGAGGGGCTCAGCTGTACCCCACCCACCCACCCATGAAGATACCGAGAGGCAGAGAAGCACAATGGTCAGTGCAGGAACCATTACTGATACGTGATAGGACACCAGAGCCGAGGTCTGTGAGCCAAAGCTGTGACTTGGCATGGTGGCCTCCAGCCAAGTGTATTCCTGCAACAGTCCTGGGGCTGCTTTTCGAAGTGGAAGACACATAATGCGCCTTGTTTACTGTCAAACGGCTGGAGTGTCCCTGGCATGGCTGGACCAAGGGCAAACCCAGTCTCTAGCCCATTCAAGTTCCTTCATTTCTGAGGGCCCCTCAGCTTGTGCTCAGCAACACTGGCAATCAGCTTTTCAAGGAGGAGAGGGGGCTGCCTGGAGGCACAGAGGGCTGTTCTAGGGCTCTTTGCCAACCACCACAGGAGGCGGGTCCTGCCATCCACTTTATAGAGGAAGCGATGGAGGAACAAGGAAGGCAATGAAGACTGCCCAAGGCCCGCAGTTACAGTACGGACTTGACTCCAGTCTTGCCAGTGCCTAAGGTGTGCCTCTTTGTGACAGGTAACTTGGTACAAGGCTTCCCAGTTCCCTTGAAGCTCTGGAGCCAAGCATCGCAGCCTGGGAATGGACAACAGAGTTCCGTTTGCTTGACAATGGACACCTGATTGCCTTCCATGGCCGAGGTCAGAAGCCAAATCCCAGGCGTCCACAGGTTGTCTTTTCCTGAGGCCCCACTCCCGGGCTGTAAATGGCTGTGCTTTCCCGGGCCTCACCTTGACTCCTGCACTACCACAGGGCCCTCCTCTCTGCATCTTGATTCCCCCCTCCTTTTTTTTTTTTTTTTTTTTTTTTTGAGACAGGGTTTCTCTGTATAGCTCTAGCTGTCCTAGAACTCACTTTGTAGACCAGGCTGGTCTCAAACTCAGAAATCCGCCTGCCTCTGCCTCCCGAGTGTGGGGAATTAAAGGAGTGTGCCACCACGCCCGGCTTGATTCCCCTTTCTTATAAGAGCAACTCCCATGCCAAGCATGGTAGATCACACCTGTAATCACAGCATTCAGGAGGCTGAGGCAGAAGTGTCACTGTGAGTTCAAGGTCAGCCTGAGCTATACAGTAACACCCCGTCTCAAGAGAAAATAAAACACTTTGCACTTAATCTCAAAGGAGCAGTGATCAGCAGGCATGTGCAAGTCCTGGGGCTTTTATTCCCTGTGCCTCATCAAAAAGTTCCACTGGATCAGGGTCAGTCCTGACGCTCTTCAGTTTGATGTCCTCACCACCAGACGTACCATCAGACTCTGAGGTATGGGGGGGTCTGGACTTCCAGATTGATTGTGACGTTGGAAGGGAGGGGCACAATTTACACCATAACACTTAAGAATGTTACTTTCTGGGGCATGGCCAAGTCTTGGAGGGAGACACTGAAATAGCACTGAACTCTTTTGTCTCCTCAAAGCTGCAGTAGGATTTCCTCTTCCTATGAAGAAGGGCAGAGAAAGCATATGTGCCTCAAGGACACTGGCAGGGGGCAGGGGCAAGCTTGGCTAGGAACAAAAAACCCCTGCTGGGAGAACCCTGCAGGAGATTCTCAAGGGAGGGTCCGGGAGCTCGGAGGTAACTTGGGAATGGGATATGGCCGAGATCATCTCTGGAGACTTTGAGCATCAAGTGACAGGAAAAGCATGCAGGCTAACCTTGCCCCACCTCCTTAAGCTCCTATGTCAATGAGACCTCACACTCTCTCTGCCCTCCTGTCCATGAATAGTCAAATCTAGAGCTCAGGTCTCCATGGACAATCTACAGACAGAAAACACCATGTGGGATATGAGCTTTGTTTTGTTCTATGCCACTGTGACAAAATGCCAGAAACTAGATTCTATTACAATCCCTCTCCAGTGATAGCTAACCCTGCCCCCTTAAAAGCAGCGTTCATCCATTCACTCTAACAGACCCCGTGACCTAGTCACCTCTTAAAGGTCCCCCTGGGAGTTTCCCACACCTCCACTTTGGGAACCACATTCAGGCATCTGTCATCATGATTTTGTGCTGATGATGCTAGCAGGTGGGGCCTGGGGCGGGGCGGGGATGCCGAATGCAGCCTGTCCCTTGGGTTCTGTGCAAGAACACAATGCTCAGTCAATCAGCTATTCACAAAGAATGAACCTCGAACCTCTCATCAGAAAGAATTTGAGTTCAAAGACAGCTAGTCTGAGCCCCCTGTGCCTGAGTGGTTTGCTGCAAGGGGAGGGAAAACCAAACAAAACAGCTTACAGATCTTAAACAGTAACAAGGAGAACCATGTATCTGAAGCTGGCTTCTCCCTGGGCCCTGAGGATGCTGGGGCTCCCCAGCAACCCTGCCCTCTTTGATCCCAGAGGCTGCAGTGCACAGGATCAATGAGGGAAAGGCTGCGTTCTCTGCACCCTGTATCGGAGGCAAAATGCATGTGGAAATAGAGAAATCAATTCCCAACCTTGGAGCCTTCCTGGGAGACCATTCCTCTCTCTAGAAAGTGAAAATGAAGGGAAGCGGGTGGTGCCCGGCCCTCAGCATGACCGACCTCGGCCTTGGGGCCAAGCTGATAGGTTTAACAATCAGCTTCTCTCACTCATCAAATACCAGAGAGCTTCAGAGGTTGCAAGGTTGGAGCACTGGAGGCGGGGCTGATGGCATGTCGAAGCCCATGAAGGATGTAATGTGCTTGTAGCTCTTCTAGGTGTGTATATATGATTATGACTCTGTAGCTCTGTGTTATTATCATGTCCCGTTGTGTGGGTTCATCGTAAAAATATGTGCACATATGTGTGATTGTGTGTGCATGCGGTCATAGCCCTGTGGACTTAGGTGTGCTTAGGCATGCATGTATAATTGTGTGTGCATCCATGTACATATATGTTAATGCATGTGTGCTTGTACTCATGTACATGTGCGTGCATGTATGATTGTGTGTGCTCACATACATGCATCTGCATGATTATGTGTGTACACATTTATGGTTGTATGTTCTTATGTGTGTGAGTTCTGTAGTTATGAATGCCTATGGATATCCATCCATTTATGTGTGGTTGTGTGTATTCACGTGTGGGAGTGTGATGTTGTGTGTGTTTATAAACATGTGTATGTGTGATTGTGTGCTCACATTTGAGCACGATTATTTGGTGAGTATACACATGGGACCATGCTTGTGACTCCACAGACTCCCAGACCCTGCAGACAGTGGAGGGCAGGTCTGAGGGCCTAGTTACTCGGTTTATCCATGAGTCTCAGGGCCTATGGAACACCATCCTGGGTGAGGGAACCTTCTTCAAATGTGGTAGAAAGGAAATAAGCCTTTAAAACCTTGTAAAGGTATGGAGGTGGGGGTGGGGTTAAGACAGGGGGCAGCCAAGCAAAGATACTTTCCAGGGAGTCTAGTCTCAGATTATCCCACAGGGACCTCTACTCCAGGGACAAAGGGCTTGGGCCATTCTACCCTAAGCCAATGGCTCATTCCCAAGGACAGAACAATGCTCCAGAAAGCAGACACATGGGATTGCCTGGTGAGGAGATCTGGTTCAAGCACCACCAGCTCCTGCCAGAGGCTGTCTGGGCATCCTGATGGGGGTAGGGCAGAGCATCAGTGACAGGGGCCACCACATTGCATCCCTGGGACCTCTGGGGTAGGCATGCTCTACAATTCACCCTGGGGAGGGTAAATGTGCCATCCAGAAGTCAAGACTAAGGGTCAGGGTCATGCCCAGCCCGATCTGGCTGTGGGTATCAGCAAAGGGTAACAGCCTCAGTCCTTTGCTTAACTCTATCTCCATGAGTCCCCAAGCAGCACACAGGGTCTGCCGGGTGTGCCCAACATACAACGAAAAACTAGAGAGAAGCTAGAGATACTCCTTCAGGGACATTTCTTGTCACTGACCCAACATCTATCCACAAAGCAAAGGATTGTCTGCTAGCCTTTGACCCAGCCAGGCACATGTCTGCTTCATGGCCCAAAAATATGGCCCTGGAGAATTGCTCCCTCCTGTCTCCACCTTTGGAAAGCAGAGGCAGGGGGACCCCTAAGGTCTCCATCCCTCCCCCATGTCGCCTAATATTGTCTCCAGGGTGGTTGGCTGCTGTTTGTCTTGCTCTAGCCTGAGACAGGGCATGAGAAAAGAGAGCGTCCTTCTACCGCCTCTGGTGAGCTTTGGCTTCCAGGGACAAATAGATTCTGGTGGAATCAACGTTCAGTAAGCTCCCAGACATCACTCCTTCCACAAATGTCATGTAATAAAAGAAAGGAAAGGAGAGCAAGCCACACCATTGGTACCCCAGCCAAGGCAGGCAGGCATGGATGGTGGGGTAGCTCAAAGCTGAGAAATCCCACTCCTGTCTTCTACCCCAAACACTGGTGTCCCCGATTCCCATCATGTGGCTTCCCTCAAGTACTTTCAGACTGCAGGAGGAAAAACTTCACACACACCCCCTCAAAAAAGCAACTCAAGAGGCAGTACTATAGGAGGTGTGAGAGGGGCTAGCCTGTGGTCCTGTATCAGAAAACGTTACTTGAGACAAGATCGGAGGATGCCTGTACATGACAGATATGTCTGCACAGTTCAGGAGACTGGAAGTCCCAGATCAAAATGACAGCAGACTTAAGGGCTGGTAATGGTGAGGGTGCTTTCTTGGTTCATAGATGATGCCCAACGGCCGTGTGCTTACATGATGGATGAGGCTGGGGAGTTCCCTGGGCCTCATCCCCATCTAAATCCCTTTTGCAGGGAAGACTCTGACCTGACCACTGTGAAGGGTCCATCTCGAAATTCCATCACCATGGAGATCCCAACACGGGATGGGGAACGGGGCAAGGATGACAGACACTCAGAGTTCTGTATTCACAGAGGACCAGGTGGGACACAGGCCAGGTCCATAGGGGAACTTCCCATAGATTTTGGAACTAAAGAGAAAGGCCTGCAGCATTGGCCCTCACTGGTCACCATCTGCCCCCACAGAGACCAAGGGAAGACTGGGCCCAACTCCCTGTTCTCCCAGAGCTAAGACGCAATGAATAACATATGAGTATATTGAATGATATAAGGAAATGAATAATATAATATAATATATATAACATAACTTGACAGGATCTGCAACCAAGGTCACACACCTCTAGATAAGTCTCTCTATGAGAGAGTTACTAGATTCAATGAATTAGGGAAGACCCATCTTAACCGTGGGAGGCACAGCCTTTGGACCAGATCAAAAAGAGGAAAGTAAGTCGAGAACCAGAACTCCATTCTCTCTGCTTCCCGGCCATGGGTGCAATGTGACCAGCTGCCTCAAACTCCTGCCTCCATGCCTTCCCACCCCACTGAACCAAAGGGAAAAACCCACTCTGATTCTCATTGGCTGGGATCCCAGACCAAAGAAAGATGGAACAGGAGAAGGCAGGCCGAGTTCCAGAATTCTTCTGTCTCTACTTACTTGTCCACCAAGGTGTGAGGAGTCTCCAGCATGCCATTTAATGCCATAGGTTCTCCACCAAGACTCACTTCACCCTCGCAAACCATGAGCCAGATTAAGTCTCTTCTCCATCAGGGTGCGTCGTGCCAAGGATGTGGTCACAGTGATGCTTAGAATAACTAGTTAAAGCCCCTTTCCAGGCTCGCTAGAAGATTGCACGGACAACTGACTCATTGAGTACTTGCAAATACCAAGTATTCTTCCAGCAATTCTAGCTGGCTAGCATTTTTAACCTGCACCAGAAGCCCGGGAGGCAGGGAAGAGGCACTGAAGCCAGAGGGTTTCTGTCCAGCTTGCTTGTGGAGGATGGAGTGTTTGCATGATGCGCTCTTCTGGTGACTGTGTTGGGGACTCAGTGTGAGCCACAGCTGCCAAACACAAAACCAAACTGTCACCTGAACCCAATAGTAGCTGTCAGCGGACTGAAGGACAAATATGCTAGGATTATGTAATGAAGGGCCACCCTCTAATTTGGAGATTCCACTTTGCCAAATGTCATCAGGAGCAAGGATGGTGTTCTTTCATTTGACCCAAGAGCAGGTTATTCTGATGAGATAATTATGTGTGGGTTGTATGTATGTATGTATATTTTTGAGTGTGTGTGTATGTATATGTGTGTATGTATATAGTATATGTACATGTGTGTCTGTGTGTACATATGTGCCTATGTGTGTATATGTCTGTGTTGTATATATGTGTATACATGTGTATATGTGTCCATGTCTGTGTGTCTGTGCATATGTGTGGTTTTGTATGTGTGCCTGTATTGTTTGTTTATGCGTGTCTGTGTATGTGAGTATATGTGTCTGTGCATGTGTACCTGTGCTATATGAGTGTGTATGTGTGTATGTGTGTGTGTGTGTATATGTGTGTGTATGCATCTGTGTGCATGTGTGTATATATGTGTGTATATGTGTTTGTGTGTGAGTTCTTCATTCTACTGGCTTTTCCATGATGAAGATTCAGGTAAAACATACACTCATCAGCAAGCTCAGACTTCACCCAGATGAAAATGTGTAACTGTTAGAGACTTGATGCGCTCCCAACCCAGGCAAGGAGACACGAGTCAGCATGGCACTGAGAGCTGCGTTGTACTCCCGGTCCTTTGTAGCTCCCAGTTTCACAAAATACAAAAATAGGAGGCAAGCTCGAGACAGCTCCAATGCCTAACTCAGAGGAGCTCAGCCAAGGGAGAGGAAGGGAGGGGAGGGGGAGCTCCGCAAAGGGAGAGAGAAAGAAAATCAGCCACTTAAGGTCAGAGCCTTGAGAATAACACGGAGCTGCTGCCAAGCAAGGGGAAGCGAGCCGCCTTCGAGGTTGGAGATGTGACAACAGAGCTGTCCTTGCCTCGGGGCTGGTGTCACCATCCCAGAGACGGGGGATGGTGTGGGGGGGATGTGGAGGGGGAGGCTGAGCTTCAGATCTCAGGTGGGCTTTGTCAAAGGCCTCCCTCCCTTGAGAAACTGGCGACTGTCCATGCTGGACTCCTAACCGCAAGTTAAGGGTGGGCGCCTAGGGCCTCTTCAATTCTTGAAGGCTGATGGCGGAGAGATTTGATAGATGGTGTAAGGTGGGATGGCATGCAAATGTATGCAAACGAGGCATCTGAGACCAGTGGTGCTTTATTTGTTTATTTAGTCGAAACAAAAGAACTATATGTTCACTGTAAACAAATCGGGAAATTACAGAAAGCAGTGAAGAAAAAACATAAAATAAAATCAGAATCTTTTGTTAGCCCCTCCACCCAGAAAAAAAAAAAGAGAGAGAGAGATAGAGACACAAAACCCCATTACTAACATCTTGGTGTATACTCTCCCAGACAATTTCCAGCTCATACATATATAGTTTCTTTTCCCCAAACCAAAATCAGTTCTTACTTTACATGCTGTTTTGCAACCTGCTCTTCTTTGCATTGGAAATATATTATAAATGAGTGCGGGGCTCTCTCATACATCCAGTGGAATCCCCGCTTTTAGAAACTCGGGTGGGATCTAGTTTTCCTAGCCAATGTTAGACACCACCCCACCCCGTGACATAACTAGGGAGGCAAGTGGAAGACCTCGAGGTGCAGGTGAGTCCTGCCCACATGGGGCTGGGGGGGACAGGTGTGTGGCATGGATTCGGAGGAGCAGACGAAGCTCAAACTATAATTCTGTGGCTCCAGATGGAGAGACAGGGGGAGTGTTCCTTGGATAGCAGACCTACAGACTAGAGCAAGTGACATAGAGGCCTTGCTGCTGTCCTTGCAAAAGGCCCCAGGGTCCTGTGGAAGTCTGCCAGCTGGAAGGAGAATTAGTCAGTGTCCCAAAGAGAAGGAGAAAGGAACACGTCCCAGTAACCCACCCATCTTCTCTCTCTGCTTTAAGGACTTGGGAGCTTTGGATCTAGTGCCCCAAATCAGCTATCAGAAGGAAGGATGAAGAGAAGCCAAGATCAACACGGGCTGACAGAGAGATACTCAAGGACAACTAAGCTATCGGGCACAATATGAGAACCAAAACATTCCTTGCAAGCCGCGTGTTCCAGTCAGCCATTCCACTGACTTTGCCTGACTACCCAGGGTTTGACTAGCTTTGTGGGTCTCCCCCATGTGCACCTGTGTGCCATAAACACCACCCTATGAGGCCTACCGTGAAGGTTCATCTTTGTTGCCCACTTGGCTGGATTTGGAGTCACCTGGGAGACACACCACTGGGTATATCTGTGAAGGGGAATTCTAAAGAGGCTTGTTTGAGAAGGGAAGACCCACCCTGAATGCAGGATGCAGGGGGCCCCATCCCATGGGCAGGGATCCCAGGCAGAATACAAAGCAGAAAGGGAGAATGTGAGTCTCTCTCTCTCTCTCTCTCTCTCTCTCTCTCTCTCTCTCTCTCTCTCTCTCTCTCTCTCTCTCTCTCTCTCTCTCTCTCTCTCTCTCTCCTGACCATGGGCACAGTGTGACGGGCTGCCTGACATTCCTGCTGCAATGCCTTTATCACTCCTTCAAAAACAGGAGTTTGAACCCTTTGTCCTTTAAGTTGCCCCTCATCAGGCATTTTGTCACAGATGACATTTTCTTACAAAGAGGGAAAATAACACACATACCTACTATATTCCTAACCTAGGTGGCTTTGTAGATAGTGACGGCTTTATTCCTACCAGGAATCCATCCTTCTGCAGAGGGAGACAACCAAGGACCAGAGGGGGGCTTAACTGTCCTCGAGCCCAGGTCACATAAAATATGACTTTAACTGCTTCAAAGGGTGAAGTGTAGCTTCATTGGCAGATATCATGCTTAGCATGCAAGAGGACCTTGCATCTACTCTAAGAACCATATAAACAAAGCAGCAAGGTAGTGCATGCCTGCATTTGGAAGGTGGAAGCAGGAGGATCAGAAACTCAATGTTGTCCTTGGTTCAAGGCTAGCCTGGGCTAAATAAGATTCTGTTGTGTTGTGCTTATTTGTTTGTTTTGTGGAGACCCCAGAGAGTCTTCGTGTGATGAAAAGAGCCTCCGGAGGATAGCCTGCAGGGACAGGATGAAGGAGACTGGCTTTGCAGAGAGAAAGGGACACAGAAGACCAGCAAGAGAAAGCTGCCTTCTCCAGGTGAGAAGGGACTGTGGCAGAAGTAAGCCCCGAAGAGTAAAAGTCAGAAAGATCTCAGAACGCATTCACAGGCTGTCAAGGAGGATGTTCTAGTGTTTACTTACATGTATGTATGTGCTTCACCCATGTGCCTGGTACCTGCAGAGGTCAGAAGAAGACATTGGGTCCCCTGGAACCAGTCGTGGATGATTTGTGAGCCACCCGTGAGTGCTGGGTTCCTCTACAAGAGTAACAGTGTTCATAACCGCTGAACCATCTCTCCCGTCGCTCAACTAGCTTTCTATACAGACCAGGACCACCTACCCAGGGATGATGCTTCTCCTTCCTGCACCAACGAACACGATGACAACCCCACACAGGCAGCCCCGCAGGCCAACTTGACCTAGGTAATTTCAGTCAAAGCTCCCTCCTCAGATGACTCTTTGCTGTGTCAAGTTGACGATCAAAGCTCACTAGGACAGGAGACCAGACCAGACTGTCCCATGGACCCTAAAGGCATACAGGAGGAGTTAGAATCATTAGCGTTTATATATATTGCCTGCTTGCTGGGAGAGAGGCTCTCACGACCCCTTGGGAGAAAAAGCAGAGTCCACCTGTTTCCTCTAAAGCCTGGCTCCTGGCTACACTACCCGGAAGCTTCTGCTGTCGCCCCTGCTAATCACAGCTCAGCACCCAAAGTGAAAGCCACTTTGGACAGGATTTATTAAGCTTCTGCCTTCACTGCTAAGCTTCATTTGTTTTGTTCCGCAATGCTAATGGCTCCTGTATGGCGTTAATGGCCTATTTGGGGTTCACAGTCCTCCCGTGTCCTCACCGAGGCAGGAGGGGGGCACGCGTAGTTTTTATTTGCCCATTTGGCTTGCTTTTTAATTACACCGGGGTGGGGTGGGGAGCAGAGGCTCTCAGCAGGGGGGGGAACCACAGCCGCCCAGTATTTTTCATTACCGTTAATATTTTCGCCAGCAGCGATCCCAGTAAATGAGGAACTGTAATCCAGAGGATTGTGGTGGTTAATTGAAAAATAATGCTGGGCAAAGATAGGTCGAGATAGATGAAACTGAGGGGAACAGGAAATGAGCGCTCACCTCCTCCCACAGCACTGAGGCCCTTTCTGCTCTCCTAGAGGGCTGACCGGAGCCCAGGGAATCTGAGGGAATGCCGTGGAATTTATTATTAACACAAATAATATTGACGAATGCGGTGGTGCGTGCTTGTAACCACAGGGCTGGACAGGCAGATGTGGGTGGATTTCTGGGGATGAGGGGACCATATCTGTTTCAAAACACAAGGGGTTGCCTCCTAAGGGATGACCCTTTGGTCTCTGGCCTCCGTATGCATGTGCACTGCACACACATGCACCTACATACTTCTGCATGTGCACACACAACACATTGATCATAGCATTGTTTTGGAAAGCCCGTGTGGAGTATTGGGTCTGGGATGGTTGCCCTGAGGAGGACCAGGAACAGTCAGGAGGCCTAAGACTGTCTTTGAAGTCAGCTCCTTCATCAACTACTCCCATCCGTTAGGATGGAGAACGCTACAGAAAAAAACATATTAATAGGAAGACCCAGACCCAGTTGGGAACAGTGACCTTCCAGCTCAGCCACCACAGGGATGGAATAAGCTTGGAGACCTTCTACAGAAAGCAGTTAAAAATAGGAACTGAAACATCTTAAATGCATGCCTTCCCTTCCAGCAATCCCACGTCTCAGAATGTGTGTGTCCTGGTGAGTGTGAGATGAAGCCACCTGCAACTGTTGTCCACAAGGATTTAGGGTCAAGGACCCTGGCTGCCCTGTTGCTAGAGAAGACGCTGGTCACTTGCCATGTGGAAGTTACATTAGCAGAAAGCAGTTAGCTGAACCCAGCATCCTTTGTGATGGCAGCTCACCTGTCCTGCAGCGGCTGCAATGGTGAACCATGAAGTTGTAGACTTTCAGCCATCACGAAATTCCCTGTGGAGTTAGGAGATGGCTCAGTTGGTAAAATGCTAGCCTTGAAAGCTTGTGGACCTGAGTCTGCAACCCTAGAACTCATGAAAACAGCTAGGGGTAATGGCACATGCCTGCAATCCCAGCACCAGGGAGACAGACAGGCAGATCCCTGATGCTTGTTAGCCAACCAGTGTGTCTGAATGGGTGAGATCCAGCGTCACTGAGAGACCCTGTATCAAAAACCCAGATGGTGAGAGACTGACAGAGACACCCGGTGTTGACTTCTGACCTCCACATGCATGTGCACCCAAGTACATGGGTACACGTTTACACATCTACACAATGAATATAAATATCACACACGTTAAGTAAATGAACAAATTAACAAGCACACACAAAAGCAAGCATGCATTCTTTTTTTTTTTTAGTTCTGTTGCATTCCACTCAATGGAAGGCCATCACCAACCTACTCTCACTCAGCAGCCAGAATGATAGGTTGAGAAATATAAATGCTCAGTGGGTAAGTACTTAAGGAATAAGCCTGATGACCTGAGTTTGAATTCCCAGAACTCACATAGAAAGCCCGACAGATAGCACACATCTGTAATTCCTGCACTCCTACTGTGAGGTAGCAGGAAAGAGAATGGCTTATGAGTTCTTTGATCAACTAGCCTAGAGAATGAAGAACAGTGGCAGAAAACCAAGAGAGACCCTGCCTCAAAATAAAAGGTGGAACTCACATCCTGAAAGTTGTCTGCTGATATCCAAATGCACTCGTGGTATGCATACCTAAACACCACACACACACACACACACACACACACACACACACACACCATACACCACACACACACACCATACACACGAAACACATACACACACAACACACATACACAGCACACACAGACACACACAACATACATACCATATCACACACACACAGACACACACACAACACATATAACAGGAAAGGCAGGGCCACCTCTGTATAAACACCAGGGGGCTGTGCAGCCACAAGAGCATCTCCTGCAGGAGGACCTAACTGAGGACTGCCTGAGAGACCAAGGATTGCTGGTGTAGACAATGCCAGCCAATCAGGAACTGCTGTTTAGAGGAGATGCTTTCTTGGGACCAATGGGGTGCGGGTGGAGGGTATTAAAGGAGCTTGCAGTGGAGTTCAGATGAGCTTGCTGTTCCCTGGACTTCTTGTCATTGACTCTGCACTGCCTCACCTCCAACCCCCAAGGGCAGGGAGGGTCCAGGGCACAGGCAGCAAACTTACACAAACATATCCTAAACATTCAAATGTAAGAGGAAAACGTAAGTGCTGTCACATCATGCTGAAACCCTTTGGGACCTTCACAGTACACCCACAGTGAGATTTGAAGTCTTCCCATGAGCCTTTCCAGCCTCCCCTTGAGCCAATGTCTATCTTAGCAGATCGCAGCAGTACTGAACTATTGAAATCCAGCATATTCCAATCCTTTCCAACTTCAGGCCCTTCGCACAGATTAGCCCTGTCCCCTTCTAAGACATAGCGGCTGATCTGAAAAATAGGCTTAGGAACAAAGCTAGCTAACCAGACACAGACAGACCAGGGCCTCTTGGGCCTCACCACAACCTCTTCTGTGCACCCCCTCTAGCAATCCAGGGCCTCGGAGGGCTCCTCCCGGCCTTTCCCCACAGATGGGAAGCCATATGGAAGGTCAGTTTCTGGAGTTTGGAGGAGAGTATGTGTGGCAGGGGACGAGAGCCCAGACCTGCGTCCTGGTCCATCCCCTTACCACAAGCACCTCTGAGCTTCCCACCCCATTGGAAACACAAGTGGACAGGCTTGGGTGTCATAGCCACCTTGCTATCACCATCCCAGACACCCAGGAACCCTGAGTTTGGACCCATTAAAACCCCTATAGAAATCCAACTGTAGTAGTGCACATTAATAATCCCAGCACTCTTGGGGCAAGATAAGAAGCAGATACAACGCAATCACTGCGAAAGCTACTCTTTTATCCGCTTCCCTAGCTGATCCAGTCCTCCAATCTCTCCATCTCCCTACTTGACACCTTGAGCCATCACTGGCTCTCCTAGGGCCCTTCCCCCCTCCCCAAAGGACCAGCTCCTCAAAGACCTCTCTCTCTTCCCTTTCCACCTCGAGGCTTAGATGTGTGGGTGGCATCCAGTAGGTGCTCAATAAATGCTTGTCACATGAAGGAAAGAAACAGGGAGCCTCATTTCTGCTTTAGGAACCTAAATTAGAGTTGCCTGAGAAAACGCTGCATGTTTACAGCTGGATACTGAATGGAGTTAAGGCGTCGCTAATGATCTTAATGGGTATTGTTATTTTAAATTAACTAATTAATCTGATTTTAATGTGCTCTCATGATGCAGCCCCGTCGCCATCATGATCATTACTTTATAGCTCTCTGAATTCAGCCTCACATTACAGCCACTCAGCTCCTGTTTACCAGGTGCATTTTCCTCATTCAGTATCTAGGCACAAATTTCCAGGTTTCATTAGAGGCATCTAGCATGGACATTCAGGGACACCCATCGCCGCTGGCCTTGCCTGTTATTAATGTCATTATTCAAATTCCAGTGTCTAGAACATCATCGAATAGCCCCCTCCCTTGGGGAGGAAATGAAGGCGTGCAGGGGATGGGGGACGAGGTGAACTGTACACAGTGCCCACTCATCACGGAGCCTGATCGCCACAGCGCCCTCTACAGGCTGGTTCTTCCTTTCACCTCCAAGCATCCTAACTTGGGGTTATCTTAAGTGGAACCCAGTCATCTATCACACATTGGTTAAGGACCAAGTTCTCAAAGAGGTCTCTTTTCTCTCCCATCTCTTCTTTGTTCTATTTGCTAAACTTAGTCAGTGTCCGGCCCCAGTACCGTGGGTCCCGTCTGCCAGGTCTCCATTCAAATCCTAGCCATGCTCTTTCTCCGAGCCCCCTCCTCCGCTCTAGTCTCCGATCCTTTCTTCAACCTTCCTTCCGTGCCCTCTCTCTAGGTGGCAGTCCTGTGCTGAGCACCGGGCATATTAAATACACCATGTAGCCAAGTGTGAGGGGAGGGCACAGCCTCCAGGAGTAGATGGATGACTATAAAAGCAAAGAAGGGAACACAGAAAGGCAAACACGGGTGCTGGCAGAGCCCCAAGTGCAGAGAAGGCCGTGCATGCTTCAGTGGCAGGAGGGGATCCAGGGAGGCTTCTCAGGCATGATGTTGGTGTCATCTTAAGGCGAGCTGTCATGTGACTCTCTGTCCCTGACTTCACCGTCCTCCCTGCCATAGAGCCCCCAAACTTCTCTCCTTTGTGTATAAGCTCTTCCCTACTGAGTCAGTTCAGTTGTGACAAACCACATGCTGTAGTTTGGGGCTTCTTTGGGGGGAGATTTGAGCTTCTTAAAACTAATTTATTTATTCACATTACACCCCCATCACAAGTCCTCTCCCCCCAACTCTCACCCTCACAAAGCCCTCTCCCCCCCCCCTTCTCTGAGAAGAAGGAGAAGCTAGCTAACCAGACTTGGGTACCAGCCATCCGTGGGGCATCAAGTCGCAGCAGGACTAAGCACCTCCTCTCTACTGAGGCCCCCCCCAGGCAGTCCTGCTAGGAGAAGGAGATCCAATGGCAGGCAACAGAGTCAAGACAGCCCCCATTCCAGTTGTTAGAGGACCCACATGAAGACCAAGCAGCACATCTGCTACAAATGTGTAGGCAGCCTAGATCCAGTCCCTGAGTGCTCTTTGGTTGGTGGTTTAGTCTCTGCGAGCTCCCATGGACCCAGGTCAGTTGACTTTGTAGGTCTTGTGATGTCCTTGACACCTCTGGCTCACTCAATCCTGTCCCCATACTCCCTAAGCTGCTCTTGATGTTTGGCTCTGGGCCTCTGAATATGTCTTTTATCTGCTGCTGGGTGGAGCCTCTCAGGAGACAGTTATGTTAGGCTCCTGTCTGCAAGCATAGTAGAGATCATCAATAGTGTCAGGGGTAGGCTTTCTTTCATGGGATGGGTCTCAAGCTGGGCCAGTCATTGGTTGGCTCTTCCCTCAATCTCTGCTCCATCTTTATCCCTGCACATCTTGCAAGCAGTACGCATTTTGGGAGTGAAGGTTTTTGTGGGTGGTTCCCCTGGCTACAGCAGCGACTTCAGTCTCAATATCCCCTTCTGCTACGAGTCTCAGCTAGAGTCACCCAGACCCAGAAAAACACATGTGGTATATACTTGCTTATTTGTGGACATTAGCAATATAGTTCAGGATAACCATGCTACAATCCACAGACCCAAAGAAACTAGTAAGGAGGTCCCAAGGGAGCATGCGTGAATCTCATTCAGAAGAGGAAATAAAGTGGACATTGGAGGTGAATGGAGGGAGGGAACTGGGTGAGAGAGGGCGTGGGAAGGGGAATGGGGGAGAGAACAGAAATGAGTAGGGCATCTCCGAGATTGGGAGGGGAAGGCTCCCAAGAGTCTACAGGGAAAATCCTTTGATAAGCCTCCTCCTTCTGGGACAGCCTCACCCCCAAAGTCCTTAGAGGTCACTCTTTTCCCACCCACCTACTCCCCGTGCTCCGGGGTGTTCCTCGCCCCACCTTCACAACAGCACGCTAGAATCTTTCCAATTTTCCTCACTAGCTCGTATTTCCAGACACTGTACTATGTGTTTTCATTTGTCCGTGGTATCTCACTCTGCTGGGAGGCAAACTCCACAGAGCAAAGATTCATGTCCATTCCTTCAGTGTTGTAACTAATGGCCGCCACGGGGCGTAAGGGACACAGCAGGCGCCTAATCTTCAGCTGTTAATCTAGCGGAATGGAGGGCGGTAACACAGTTGTGCTGTGTCATTCCCTATAAGGTAGCTTAGCAGGAACCTCCTCTCTCATGGCTGACAGCTTGTCTGTGACCAGAGTGGGCCTCTCTGTCGCTGGAGAGCTTGGGAAAACCCGATCAGGATCTCATGGCTTCTTTACCCACGACGTGCAGAAAACCTAGCCAAGCCTGCTAAGGAGCCAAAGGCTGCCTTCTACTTGTTACTGGCCACACCTGGGCATCTGCCTCAGTTTGACTGATCAGCCTCGGATCAGACAGAGATATCTGCAGGCCCTGGGAACCACACATGGTATCTAGTGGCTGTGGATCCTGAACAGAGACCACTGAGGCCCCAGGAGAGGGCTGGGAACATCCACCGTAGTACTGGTCCTCTACCTCTTGGCCTCGGTAGGTGGATTCAGCACTGCCCAGAGTAACTAGGCTTCTGGAACCATAGAGGGGTTCTAACCGGGGCCTTCTGCCATGGAAGAGCGTCCCAGCACATCCAATGTGCCTTGCTACATTGTTGGGCTATATCGCAAGTTGCTGTCCTCAACAAAAAAAAGGCAAAAAAAGGCAAAGAAAAAAAAAAAAAACTGGCCCCAGAGATGATAAACAGCATACCAAGGTTACTTTTTAGTAAGATCTAAAGTGTCCTCCTCAGCTACAAAGAAAAATCAAGGCTTACTTTCTCTCTGCTTCATGCCCTCCCCCAGGGAACTGTTTTAAGGTCCGGACTTGCCTGACCCTTCTTTCACCTGCTCCACCCCCCTGCTGTCTTCCCTGGCTTCAGCAGAGTCACCAACACCAGAGTCAAGGGTGACTCTCTTGGCTGCCACGTCCCACGAGGATGTCTGAGTCTCAGCACGCTTTACCTCGCAGCAGTTTCTGACACTTGATGAAGAAGCCACTTCACCAAGAAGAAGGCCCCACCCACTTGGGAGGTGGCCATGGGTTGCAGATTGAACAAGCCATGGGGACAAGCCAGTAAGCAGTCATGGTCTCTGTTTCAGTTCTTACTCCCTGGTTCCACTTGAGCTCCTGTCCTGACTTCTCTCCGTGATGGACCATGACATGGACATGTAAACCAAATTAACCCTTTCCTCCACGTGTTACTTTTGGTAATAGCCTTTATCTCAGCAGTTGAGAGCAAACTAGGGCAGCCAGTACACGTGGGGCTGGAGACTGAGCTCAGAGCTTCCTGGCACGCTAGCTAAGCTCTCTTTCTGGGTCTGTTGCTTCATTGAGAGTTCCACAGTCACAAATCTATTGGCATACCTGCTCTCCACAGAGCCCAGATGCCCAGGGGTACAGGTTTCATGCTTGGCACCCCTCTACCAGCTGGAACACAAATACCAGGGCCTGATGCATGAAAAAACTCTCTCCACAAGGCTATGAGGTTCAAGAGCCAGGAGTCATGCACACACCATAGTCAGTTTATAAGCTTGTTAGTTTGATTGTCACATTGCAGGTGACCTCCACTATCTCTATTCAAGCCTATACCCATAGCTGATTGTTGATGACCCCGATATCTCTGCTCAAGCAGCATTCTGGGATTTTTAATGTACACATAGGCCTTCTAGAGATCTTGTTGACATCCACATCCTACTCAGCAGATCTGGGGTGGTCCTGAGGTTCTGCATTCTAGAAAGATCCATGCTGATAATGGGGACCACAAATGCCATTTGGGGCAGCAGGAACTTCAAGGTACCAACTTGTAAACAGCCACCTGTGACCCCAGAATTACAACACAGAAGAGGGGATGGGGCTGCATCTCCTGAATCCATAAAGAGTGCCAAGTATGGCCAGAGTCAGGGGCTATTACACATCCCTTGGCTATCTGCAACAGCACTCCTTGTGCTGGCTGTGATGGGTAAATATGCTCATTTTCAAGTGCTCTGGAATCCATAGTAACTTCCTCTGCCAGATGCCAGACCTATGGAAGGAGGGAAATCTAAGGAGTTCCTAGCCAGCTCTCTTCAGGGACTGGCTGGCAGGAAATAAGCATTACAAAGATGAATACCTGGGGGTGGGACTGGGGGGGAGGGGGACAGGACAACACAGGGGACAGAGACCAAAGTGGCAGCTGGCAGAGCAGCTTCCTGGAACAGGGTAGCACTCCAACATGCTCTCTGGGTTGGCATGGCAACAGTAATCCATGTAAATAACTGACCCATGCTTAATTAATAAAAAGAAAACAAAGGAGGGCTGGGGCGATGGCGCAGTCAGTAAAGTGCTTGTTTTGCAAACATGAGGACCTGAGTTTGATTCCCTAGCGCCCACTTATTCTTTAAGACACACAGAGTGGCAGACACTTAATAATCTCAGTGCTGAAAGGGCAAAGAAAAGCCGATTCCTGGGACTTGCTGGCCAACCAGCCTACCCTACTTAGGGAGTTCTGGGTAGATGGCACATGAAGAGCAACAGCCTTCACATGCGTGTACATGAGACACACACACACACACACACACACAAAACAAACAAAAAACCAACAAGGAATGGATGGAGAACCCACTTCTTATTGGCCCCTCCCCTCTCTCCTGGCCGAGGACTGATGGCCTTCTCTGATTGGGCATTTGTCCTGCAAACTGACATCAACCTGGACAACTCTGAGAAGAGGGAATCTTAATGGAGAAAATGCCTCCATGAGAGTGACCTTTTTGCAAGTCTAAGGGACATTTTCTTACTTCGTGATTAAAGTGGGTGGGAGGGCTCACAGGCCACTTTGGGTGGCGCCACCCCTGAGTAGCTCTGGGTTACCTAAGAAAGTGGGCTGAGCAAACCATGAAGAACAAACCAATAACTAGCATTTCCTACTAGTCTCTGCTGTAGTTCCTGCCTC
Organism: Mus pahari; assembly: GCF_900095145.1. NCBI lineage: Eukaryota > Metazoa > Chordata > Mammalia > Rodentia > Muridae > Mus > Mus pahari. The sequence goes on along the minus strand of NC_034603.1, from coordinate 81,330,850 downwards.
CATATTCCTGCCTTGAATCCTTCCAGTGATGGAGTGGGACCTGAGAGTTGTATCGAACCCTCCCCTCCCAAGTTGCTTTTGGTCATGGTATTTGTCACAGCATCAGAATCCTAAGAGCAGTGGATATCAATGGAAGTCAGTAGACCTCACCCTGCTCACTACTCCCAACATTTCATAGGTACAGCAGGCCATGCCTGTGATGAATCAAGCCAGGAGAGGCCCTCTGCACCGTGCAAGGACTCAGTAAACATCTCCGCAGGAGCAACAGCAGAAGCCATTGGGTTCCTTGGTGCCAGTCCCCTGTCATGCCTTAGCTTGTGTTACTGTGGAAACAAGGACACGGAGAAAACTATTAGTATCAGCCTGTTTTAAAGGTGGGAAAATTGAGGCTTGGAAAGGTTTAATGACTTTTTCAAGGTCACAGTTGGTGGCTGTGATGACCCATGTGGCAATAGTTGATGGCAATACATAGTCAACTTGATGGAACTTAAAAATCACCTAGGAAACACAGCTCAGTGCCTGCTTGGGTGTCTCCAGAAACCGTGGGGGAAAGGCCCACCCATAATGTGGACAGCACCATCTTATAAGCTGGGGAGTCCAGACTGAGTTAAAAAAGGGAAGAGGAACACTGCTGAACTCCAGTGTTCATCCCCGACTGTAGACACAATGTGACCAGTCACCTCACACTCCTGCCACCATGCCCTTTCTCACAGACTGGGAGCCAAAGAAAGCTTGAAAGTGTGCTTTTGTCAAGGATTTTGTTACAGTGTTGCAGCAACAAGAAAAGTAACGAATCCAGTGCCCGCTGCCTTGGCCTGTTGACTCTAGTGTGACCTGCTTTAACCCCAAGATGTGATACAGTCAGTGGGGTGCCAGACCAGTGAGACCCCACCCAGCCCAAGCCGTGGGAATGCCTGTAGCTGCGGCTTTACTCCCTAAGGTCCTGAGCTACTGGATATGAAGCCCAGCTATCATGATTAACACTAGGGATAATGAGAGAGAGAGAGAGAGAGAGAGAGAGAGAGAGAGAGAGAGAGAGAGAGAGAGAGAGAAGCATCTCTTTTGCAAGAGATCACTGGCAAGGCTATTAGAAGAACCTCCTAATTGAGTCCAGTCCAGATGACAAAATTATGAGCTAATAATGGTTGTGCTTTCCGAGCAACCCAACTCCGCCTCCTCAGTACCTGAACACCTTCTCTACTCCCTCCTCCAGCCCCAGCTCCTGCTGGCTCTAACTCATTGACGGGAGCAGCCTCCTGGAAGCTCTCCTGCCCCACAGCTTGCTCTCTCCAGGCCATCCTCACTGCATCGGAGTCAGATGAACCCTATATTTCTTCCCAGCTGGCCTACCTGGCCTAGCATGATGGATCCCCAGCCTACACCCCAGCTTCTTCCTTTTACTTCCCATTGGTCCCCCGAAGATACTTCACTCTGTTCTCTGCTCCACAGGATTGGTTTCTACACATTTTCCAGAACTTGGGGTTCCTCCACAAAATCAGGGCGGTGAAGTGTATTTTACACACAGCAATATACTTATATCTTGGGGCAGCAAGATGGCTCAGGAGATACACTCACTCACCATCAAGCCTGCTGGGACTTCGATCCTCAGACTCACACGATAGAAAGAGAGAACCCACCTCTCTTGAGTTGTCCTCCGCCAGCCACACCAGTTCTGTGGCATGCTAGGTCACCTTCCCCACCACACACACAGAGAAAAAACAAACAGACAAACACTTTAACATGCCTAGATGCTAAGTGCATAGCCTGGTGAATTTTGACAAATATTTCCATGGATACAACCATGATCCACAAGTATCCTTAGCCGGCTTCCAGCAACCATCACTTAGGTAAAAATAGGAAGACACTCATCACCGAAGCTTCCTGGGTCCCTTTGCGGGCAGTGTTCTATCATTAGAATGTTAGTGATCTGGGTACATGGCAAATACCCAACTACATACGAAGACTCCGAGTCAAGTACTCTACATAAGAATCACATATATGCACACCACATAGCACACATTCATCATTCTTGCACACAGCACACCATAGACATGGAGTTGATTTCATATAACATGTATTATACATGCAGACTATCTCCACAGTTCATATTACACCTTATATACATTCAATATAGGCAAACACACATACACATACTACACCAGAGACATGTAATACACTACACACTACATATAAATCATACAGGATACCACCTACATGCGTGAATGTAATACAACAGCATACATGTATACTGTAGAAAAACACACATAAAAGCACTATACACAGCACACACACATAGCACACAGACCATAGACACATAATATATATGCATACATCCCATACACATGCAATATATACATGTACACAGGGCAAGCACTTCTGCACACACATACACATAACAAACCAATATACACACACATAACTTGTAGACAGCATGTACTAGCATGCATATCTGCACACACATACATACAACAAACCAACACACACACACACACAACTTGTAGACAGCATGTATTTCACGTTGAGGGAGAGAGTCACTCGTTGGCCTGGGGTGGAGCCAGAATGACAGAAATCCTACAAGATTTCTATGGGAGGTGTGGAAGGAGAGGCTTAAAGTTTGGAGTCCTCGCTATGAAGGGTTGTTTTCCCAATACTTTTCATCAGAATCCAGTGTGGGGCCACACACACACACACACACACACACACACACACACACACACACATCTCTGGATGGCAACATATGTCTTTATTACTAGAGGATTATTTCTCTTTTCTTCTGGGCCATTTTCTCTTAGTTCACATAATAAAAATGCTAATCTCATCCACTAGATTGATTTCATGACCCGTTAATAGATTTCTGTGTAAATGCAAAAAAAAAAAAAAAAAAAAAAAAAAAAAAGTTTGAGTTTTGTGTGGGAGAGAAGACTCAGAGGGATTCTTTTGGACACGTGACCTAAGCTGCGGTTATCTTTTCTTTTATTTAAAAATGTATCTTTAAACACGTTTAATGGGAGTCTGTAACGATGCCCTGTGCCCCCTCCCTCCCACCATCCCTTTCTCCTTTTTTCTCTGAAGCGATTTAAAGCCAATCCGGGGCATCTTATCAGCTCACCCCGATGCATTCATACACATTACTAACAAATAACAACAAAATCATCTTCTTACCCAGCGGAAGCGGCAGCAATTATTCCCCACCTCTCTCGCCTGGTTCCTCGTCCGTTTTTCTTGATTGTCTCAAAATGGGTTTTTTATACTTCGTTGATTCGAAGCAGGTTGGGAACAAGCTCCCTACATCTCTCACCTTCGGCTGCATTTCTCCATATTTCTCCTTCCTCTCACCTTCTTCTCCCTCCCTCTTCTGCCCTCAGATGGAGCGGGCTAAGTCACATAGAACAAAATGAACGATTGAATGGGTTTGGGCAATCGGAGACACCTGTGTGCAATCTCTTAAATCAATGTGGAGGATGTTGGTCACCTCCAAACTTTCGCTTGGGCCTCTCATGCCCAATCCAGTAAAGTCTTCACCATGGCTTCTGAGATGTCTGTCTCCATAGATTTACCCTGCCTGGGCTTGAATGTCCTAAAAATGGAGTCCTAAGGTTTGGTTTTGCCCGGGCTTGTTTTGTGGTGGAGTCACACCTCCTGTGTGCACCTTCGTTGCCCCTCCTTTCAGCTGAGAGGAAGTCAGTCTGGTATTCATTTGAGTGACAGAAAGCTATTCTGCCCAGGTAAAAGTTTCGGTACAGGCCTTTTTTGGTGAGTCTATGTTTTTAAGCGCCTCAGACAAAGCCTTGTGATAGTTTTTGAGAATACCCCTTCCTTTGTACTTTCATGCATAATTTAGAAGTAGCTGGCCAAGTTTTTCTTAAGGAACCTGTTGGAGGCTGGAGAGATGGCTCAGTGGTTAAAAGCATTGGCTGCGCTTGCAGAGGAAATGAGTTCTGTTCCCAGCACCCGCATGGCAGCTCACAACCATCTGTAACTTAGGGGTCTGTGCCCCCCTTTTCTGGTCTCCCAGGCATTGAGCTCTTGCAATGTAAAGACATGCACACAGGCAAACACTTCATACACATAAAAGTAAAAATAGCCCAGAGGCTTCAACCCTACACAAAGAACTACAGACGACTAAGGGACGCTGCAAGCAGGAGAAAGAATTCTCTTTCCCAGGGAAGAGTTCACCAGTTGGTTATCCAGTACCAAACGGTCAGTCCAAAAACATACTGATGAGTAAGGTTATAGCGACTAGAAGGTTATTGTTAGTAATAAATACGTATATATCACATGCATGCATGTAGCAACAATTAGTGATAAAAGAGTCTCTGAATTTGAAAAAGAGCAAGGAGAGGTATATAGGAAGATTTGAAGGGAGGAAAGAGAAGGGAGGAATGATGTCAAAGTAAAAATTCTTAAAGCAAAAAAAAAAAAGAAAAAACTCTAAACCTTAAAAAAAGAATTTTCTATATTCCTAATTATATCATCTGGGAATAAAAGCCATTTTTCTTCCCCTCTGATTTTTGTAGTTTTAATTCTTCATGTTGACTGATTTCATTGGCCTGGTTTTGGACATCAGCTGAATAGAAGCAATGGGAATGGTTGCCCTCATCTGTTTCCTGGGCTTTGGGGGGAAAAAAGAATTTTAGTGTGTCACTCACAAGTATGATTTAAGCTTTGACTTTTTAACATGCCTCTTATTAACTAACAAATTTGTTGTCGTTTTTAAAGGTGATACAAAGTATTTCTATCATGGGTGAGAGTTGAGTTTTGTCAAATATATTTCCCGTGTTTACTAAGGAGACTAGATATTTTTCCTGCTTTGTCTCGTTACATGGAAGCTTATCTCACATTAAATTTTTCAGTAGTGCTGAAGATCCAATCCAGATTCTTACACAAGCCGGGTGTGCAGCCACCACTGAGCTCCGCCCCAGGCACATGCACTTAGTTATGAATGTTAAATTAACCTCATACTAGTGTGTAATTTTTTAAAATATTACTGGTCAGGGTGTGAAAGATGGCTCAGTAGTTAGAAGCATTTGTTCATCTGCTGGAGAACCTAGGTTTGGCTCCCAGACACAGTGGCTCACTACATCCAATAACTCCATTTCCAGGGGATCTGACACCAAATTTTGACCTTCATGGGCACCAGACACATACATGTACACACACACACACACACACACACACACACATACACACACATATCTCATTAATTAATTAGTTAAAATATTACTGTTTCAAGGTGTAATGGCATACACTTTTAATCCCAACACTCAAAAGGCAGAGGGATGCCCTATGTCTATATTCAAGGCCAGCCTGATCTAGATAGTGAGGTCAAGACCAACCAGTGCTGTCTGTGGTGAGACTATGTCTCTAAACAAATGAAGTTTGTGAATGTCCTTGGTTAATTGTTTCCTTTACTAGAAATTTAGTCTTCCCTTACTAGTTGGATTTAGTCTTGGAAATATACTGACCTCAGGAAGTGAATGGGGGGTCTTCCCCCCCCCCATCATATATACCTGGGAGTGAGATATGCGCTCCACCTTACAATTTTGAGAGAACTCTCTAGCCAACTGCGAGTGGGTATTCCTTTCTTCCTGCTGAGTTGCTCTTAAGTTCAATTTTTTAGAACCAATATAATGAATACTATTTAGATTTTCCACTTTCCTGTGATGGATTGTGTTTCTGCAAGGAATTCTCCTGTTTCACTCAGGCTGTCAAATGTATTGACACATAGTTTTTGATACTGTTGCCTCATCATTCTCTTCTGTCCATGGCACCTGTAGTGATGCCATCTCTTCAGCTTCTAATGCTGGGCATCACTCCCTCTCCCCTCCCCCTCTGTAGTTAGTTCTTTCATTCATTCATTCATTTGTTCGTTCGTTCGTTAGTTAGTTAGTTGGTTAGTTGGTTGGTTAGTTGGTTAGTTAGTTAGTTAGTTAGTTAGTTAGTTAGTTAGTTAGTTTGGCTCAGCATCATCAATTTTATTAACCTTTCCCTGACCTCAGCTTTAATATTTTCTATCCTTCCTGTTTGGGTTTAATTTGCCTTTTTTTTTCTTCTTCTTAATTTCTTCAACTGTGTTTGAAGCCTTTCATCTCTCTCTATTACAAGACTTTCCATCTGTAAATTTCCCCGAGAATATTGAATTAACTTCATTGTGCAACCTTCGATATATTACAGCTCCATTTGCATCCAATTTAAATTGCTTTTTAATTACTTTCTCTGGCCAGTGGATTACTTGGAAATGTGTTGCCTGATTTCCAAATACGTGCAGGTTTCCTAGGATCTTGCTGTTATTGATGTATGATTTAATTACGCAGCGCTTGGAGAATAAACGCTGTTTCATTTTTCAGTCTTTGAGAGTGTTCTCCCTTCGTCTCCTACGTGGTGAATCTCGGTGAATATTCCTGCGAGTTGAAAGGGAACGGTTCCCACTGTTGCTGAGTGCAGATGGTTTCCTAAGCATCAGCTGGGTTCGGTTGTTTAATGTCATTACTGAAGTCCTGTTTGTCCTTCAGTGACATCCTGTCTCCTAGGAGGTGGTAAAATCTTTAGGTATGATTGTGTTCCTGTCTTAATGTCATTTTTTTTCTTCGCATATTTTAAGTTCTGCTGTCATGAGTTTTAACCTTGGCACTTGAAGTAGTGGAGCGGGGAGGTTTATGCTTCTCATGTGGATGGATCCCTTCTTGGTTAGTAACCTCAGAGCAACCCCTTTCTCATGCTGATGCTTGCATTCTTGCTTTCTGACCTCTTCCTGCCTAGAACTTGGCCATGACTTTATATTAAATCGTGTTCCCCCATCCCCCTCCTCCTTCCCACCACTCTCTTCTTCCTCCCCCTCCCCCTCCCCCTCCTCCTCTTCCTCTTTCTCCTCCTCCTTTGTGCACACGAATATCTGTGTGTACACGTGTGCGTGAATCATGTATAGGCATTGTGAGAATGTTCATGTGTTTGTATGAGCACATGAAGAACTGGTGTCATTTCTTACATGTTGTGAGGCTAGTTTTTATGTCAACTTGACACAGGCTAGAGTCAGTTTGGAAGAGGGGAATTCAATTAAGAAAAATTCCCCCACTAAATTAGCTTTTGGGCAGTTGTAATAGATGATTGATGTGGATGGACGCAGCTTACTGGCGAGGGGTGCTGCCCCCTCCCCCGGGCTGGTGCTCCTGGGTGCTATTAAAAAGCAGGCTAAGCAAGTCATGAGAAGAAAGCCGGTAAGCAATATTCCTCCATGCCTCTGCATCAGCTCCTGCCTCCAGGTTCCTGCCCTGGATTCCTGCCCTGGTTTCTTCACAGTAATAGACTGTTACCTGGAGGTATAAAATGAAACAAACCCTTTCCATTCCAAGGTTTTTGGTCACGGCATTTATTAAAGCTACAGAAAAGCCAACCAATGCGGGTGCCGTCCTTCCTCTCCCTTTGAGACAAGGTATCTCACTACTTTGGTTCTTTTAAACACCTCTGAGAAGCCAGACTGGCTGTCTGATGAGTCCCAGATAGGCCAGGCTCACACGTACCGAGCTCAGCTCCTTTACAAGGGCTCTGGGGATTGAACTCAGAAGTGCAAGGTAAGGACTTCACCAATTGAGCCATCTCCCCTACCCTAATCTTGCTTCTTTTAAACGATATATAAGCAGATACTGACGATCTGTTCTGGCAATCTCCATCTTTTGAGAGGTGGACCTTTCTGTACTTTATAAGGTACTGGTGTTGAGTAATACTTTTGGCATTTGCTATTTGCCCCAAGGCCCGTCATTCTGATATCTAACCGCTCCTTCCTTCTGGAGTTAATTATTTTCCAGTGTTCCCCTCAGCATCTCTTCATGTCTTTTTTTTTTTTTTTTTTTTTTTGGTGGTTGCTCTGGGTATAATACTCACCTTCCACTTAACATCAAATAATTTAATACTGCTTCACAAACAACATAAAATTCCAGCTGCATAGTTTATGTCTACATTTTTTTAAAAAAAAGCACATTAAACATTGGTGCAATTTGTGCATTTTCCAGTAATCTTCTGCAGACAATTTCAAATATATTCCCTCACATAAAATACAAATATATTTTTATTAACTTCAGATTGACACCTTCGGAGTCTATATTAGTTTGCATTCTTGCTGCTGGCACCCCATACCCAACAGAAACAACCTGAGGGAGTGAGGTTATTCATTTTGGCTCATGTTTCCAGAGAGTTCAATCCATAGCCACTTGACCCCCTAGGCTTGGGCAGAACATGTGGGAGAGATGAGCACTTAGACAGAAAGCAGGCTCTGAGACAACAAGGAACCAAGGTACCACCAATAAGCAGTGACCGAATATAGATATCTTCTCAGCCCCAGATAAGCCACGCCTCCTCAAGGTTCCTGCATGCTCCCTGCCCAAGCCTGGGGGATGGAGCCTCCCCTGCCTTTTTCTCTCCCCCTTCTCCTATGCCTGCCCCTACTGCCTTTCTTCCTCAGGTTTATGATCCTCTGGGAAGTTCTTTTTCTTTACTTCACCAGTTCCATCCCTGACTTTATGGGTTTTTTAGTTATCCTTCCAGGCAAGAACAGGCTTCCATCAGGCACAAGGTCCCTTCCAGTCTCGCAGCCTTCTGCCGGCCTTTCTTGTGGAACAGCTCTGCAGGAGAAAAGGATTCATGGGCTTTCCTTATCCAAATTGTATTTTTACATTCACCTTGGGAAGATACTTCCACTTAGATTCCAAATTCTAAATGAAGAGCCTGACGTCTCTATTCAGGACCCTCTAGAGAGACCACGGCGCTGTCCCACAGCCTCTTCTGTGTTGTTCATTCCAATGGCGGTCTTTCTAGCCTTAGTGAGCTCCTTATAGCTTGGTAGCTTTCGTGGTTCTCTTGGTACTGATGTTTTTCAGTGGTTTGGTTGCTCAGTGTCTAGGGATGGTTGTGTTTGTAATTGCTCTGATGGGAGATATGGAAACTCTTGGACCTGTGAGCTAATATCCTCAGTCAGTTTGGGAATGTTCTCCACTCTCACCCGTCCCAGGATTTCTTGTGCTGTGTATCTCTCCTCTCCTTCCTGGACTCTAATTGCATGCTGTATTGTGTCTTTCTGATACTGTCTCTCAGGGTGCAGATGATCTGTCATTTTTTTTTCCTGCTTTAAGTCAGACGATTTCTTTCATTCCATCTTTAAGTACACCAGTCTCTTCTTCCGCAGAGTTGGGTCTTCTGTGAAGCTGAAAGAATTTTGTGTGTATTATGAAATAGAATCCAGTTTCCAAATAATAGTTTATTCTATTTTAGAGTTTTGATGCTAAAATTCACCATCCGAGTAATGGGAAGTGTACTGGCTAGCTTTGTGTCAACTTGACACAGCTGGAGTTATCACAGAGAAAGGAGCTTTAGTTGGGGAAATGCCCCCATGAGATCCAGCTGTGGGGCATTTCCTCAATTAGTGAGGCTGGTAGTCTTGGGTTCTATAAGAGAGCAGGCTGAGCAAGCCAGAGGAGGCAAGCCAGTAAAGAACATCCCTCCATGGCTTCTGCATCAGCTCCTGCTTTCTGACCTGCTTGAGTTCCAGTCCTGACTTCCTTGGTGATGAACAGCAGTATGGAAATGTAAGCCAAATAAACCCTTTCCTCCCCAACTTGCTTCTTGGTCATGATGTTTGTGCAGAAATAGAAACCCTGACTAAGACAGGAAGTGCAGTTCAGCTGGTAGAAGGCATGCTAACAGGTGAGAAGCTCTGAGTTTAACACTTAGTAACGTGCTCTGGACATGGTGAAGTCATTTGAGAGGTAGAGTCAGGAAGGTTAAGAGTTAAAGGTTATACCTAGTTACATAGCAAGTTTGAGGCTACCCTGGGATATACAAGACTCTACCTTTAAAAAAATAAAAATCAAAAGTAGGGCAAAATGGCTCAGTAAGTAAATGGTTTTCTTTCAGTCAAGCTTGATGGCCTGAGTTAGGTCAGTGGTACACAGATGGTGAATGACTTAGTATTTCTATTGTTGAGCTAAAATATCATGACCAAAAACAACTTAGGGAAGAAAGGGCTCATTTTGTCTTATACTTTCAGGTAACTGTCCATCACTGAGAAGTGTCAAGACAAGAACTCAATTAGGAACCTGGAGGCAGGAGCTAAAGCAGAACCCATGAGGAGCTGCTGCTGCTGCTGGCTGGCTTGTGCCTGATGCCTTGCTTAGCCTGCTTTGAAATCCCATCCAGAACGACCTATCCAGGGGTGGCACTACCTATAGTGAGCTGGACCCACCCACATCAATCATCAATCAAGAAAATATCCTGTAGACTTGCCTACAGTCACCTTGGATGAAGGCATTCTCTCACTTCTTCCCAAATGAACCCAGCCCCTGTTAAGCTGACATAAAAGCTAGCTAGCACAGTGGACTAAGACTGACTCCAAAAGTTGACTTCTGACCTCAGCATGTGCACTTTGGCACTTTTACACACCCACATGCATGTGCACGCATGCACACACATGAACGAATTTAAAAAAAAAAACTAAAAAACAAAATCGCCCTCTGTTCCCTGTTCCCATTGCTGCTACCACTCATTGAGATAATTAATGTTGTCTCTTAAAGATCCTTTCTGGCTATCACAGCCTCTGGGCTCTCTGTGGGTCTGCTTCAATGGCTCTCCCCAATCCTGATTATAGGGCACACATTCCTGCTTCATCGAGTGTTTCATAATTTTTAATTATATTTCAGGCATTGTGCGTAAGAGAACAGTCGAGGCTAAAGAACATAATTGCTCCCAGGGGTGGGAGGCTGAGTCAGCTGAACCTGTGGCTGCACTGAAGACTCTTGAGCTGTACTGTGTTTTTATGAGTGGCCAGTTCACCAGAGATGTCACATGCTCTGAGGGCTGATCCATGACTTCCTGCAGCCAGGCTTTGGATCTGAGCATGGGAGATGTCTCTCTCTCAGTCAGTGCCACATGCTGTGTTTGGGGTCCCTTGGGGGAATTCTTTGGCTTTCCAGCTCTACTGCTGGCTGAAAATTCTGAGCCCTGTGTTTCCATCCTGGCTCCTTTGGCTTGCCTCTACCTTGATTTTTGGTGTTGCTCTCAGTCCATTCAGGGATTTTTCAAGTGGCTCCGTTTCTCCTTAGTCACTGCCAGACCCAGAAAAAGAACTGGAAGATGTGAGCAGGCTCTGCAGGACATAATCTGTCATGCTCTTCATGAGACTATCAAAGGGCAGTAAATTTGACTTTCACTCTTTGTCTATGTGTGTGCATGTGTGCATATCTGTGTATACAAGTGCAAGTGCTATGTGTTCATGTATGTGTAGGCAAGTGCCTGTGTACATGTGTGGATGTGTGGAGGCCAAAGCTTGACATCAAGTATCTCTCCATCTTGTTCTTTCAGTCAGAATCTCTTCACCAAAGTGAGCCACACGATGTCTTAGCGAGGGCTTCCATTTCTGTGAAGAGACACCATGACCAAGGCAACTCTTATAAAGGACAACATTGAATTGGGGCTGGCTTACAGGTTCAGAGATTCAGTCCATTATCACCAAGGTGGGAGCATGGCAGTGTCCAGGCAGGCATGGTGCAGGAGGAGCTGAGGGTTCTGCTTCTTGATCCAACTGCAGCCAGAAGGGACTGGCTCTTCTGCCCTGGGTGGAACTTAAGCATTGGAACTCAAAGCCCACCCCAACAGTGACACATTTTCTCCAACAAGGCCACACCTATTCTAATAAGGACACTACCTCCTAATAGTGTCACTCTTTGTGGGCTAACTGTTCAAACACATGAGTCTATGGGGGCCAAACCTATTCAAACCACCACAACGGGCCGGCCAGCAAGCCCTAAATACCTTCTTATCGCTGCCTCCCAGGCACTGGGAGTACAAGCACATATTACATCTGGCTGCTTTACAAGTTTGCTGGGGATCCAAACTCGGGCCTTGTATATTTCTGGCAAGCACTTTGCCAAGTCACCTCCTCATTCCCAACTTGTGTCCTTTTAACCCCCGTGCATGGTGGATTTACCCCTTTCCCTGATATCCTTACAGTCCTGGGTCCTTTCCGTCTTACACATCTGTGTCCTCGGCTCTGTTACGGATTTTGTAAAGATGTGGTCACGTAGTTTGTCCTGTTTCCATGTGTAGGATAGAAGGTGGAGGAATGGCTTCTTGTAACTTTCTGCATCCTTACCCAGAGAAAAACTCCATTCCAACCAGAAGCAGATGGTCTAATAAATAATCATTAGGCAAGCGTAAGCGTCCTCCTCAGGGATAGCTCTAGAGCTCCCTGTCAGTCTCGAAGATGCTCGCCCAGCCTCTATGGCTTCCTTCTGAGAGTCTTTCCCAATTTCCCCAGTAGCCCTGGGCACTTCTTCTCCTCGGCTCCTCTATTCTTTGATCCTGCCTACATTAAAGTTATTTTTCTTACTGTACCGTAATTGTTTGCATGTCTGTCTTTGCCACAGAACTTCTGAGTTCCTCCAGGGCAGTAACCCTGTAGTTAATAAGTTATATACATATAAATATGTATCCACAGAAACGCACATGCCTATATACAAACACTTGTGTGTGTGTGTGTGTGTGAGAGAGAGAGAGAGAGAGAGAGAGAGAGAGAGAGAGAGATACACAGAGATAGATGGTAAATTCTTTGAGGTATAGTAATTACAAAATGATGTGTTTCAATCAAAAACTCAAGCTTTCATCTTTTTTAATTTTTATAATTTAAATGTATATACTTATTTTTATGTGTATGGATATTTATTTGCATATATATCTGAGTACCACATACATATCTGGTTCCGAAGGAGGCCAGAGGAAAGCATTAGATCCCTGAGCCCTGGAGTTCTAGATGGTTATGATCTGCCCTGTGGGTACAGGGAATTGAACCAAGGTCCTTGAGAGGAGGACTCAATGGTCTTATCCAATGAGCTTTCTGTCCAGCCCTATCATTTTAATTTTGAATTAGTATTCTGTGTACATGCATGTGCGACCTCAGGGATGCCTGTAGGGGTCAGAGGTCAACCTCAGATGTTCCTCGGGCACGCTCCACCTTACTTTCCGAGACAGGGTCTCTCAGTGGCTCAGGGCTCACCAAGTCAGCGAGGATAGCTGAGGAGCCCAGCAAGCCTGTCCCTGCCTCTCTAGCACTGAGATGACAAGTGTCCCTTCATTCCTGGCATTTTTCAACATGGCTGCTAGGGACCAAAGTCAGGTCCCCATGTGTTCCCAGAAAATGCGTTTCTAACTGAACCATCCCCCCAGCCTCTGGATTTTCACCTTTTGGGGTTGGATCTGGTGCTCCCACTGACACATGGCCAGCACACAACCCCTGTTTATGGAATATACTCGTTAATAACTGAATACACAAATCCTCACTCTCTGTCCTGTGCTCCATCAGTGCTGGATGTGGCCAGCTGTCTCCTCATGTTTTACTCTCTGCAGGATGGGAAGGGGACTGTGTATGTTTATTTGCATATGCAAATTTATGATTTAGCATTAAGATTCTGAGCTTTGGGTGTTTGCTTTGGGGTTTAGGTGGTTGGCAGCGGGAGCCCAGTGTCCAGAGGTGGCAATCATGGGAGGATTTGGGAACTAGCCCAGAGCTGGGCTGTGGCTGTTGACAGATGATACTGATTTGGAAAGTGCGCTTCCAGGGCTGAGGGAGCTGAGGGAGCTGTTGCAGAAGTTCTCAATGAAAGACCCTTTCATGGGAGTCCCCCAAGACCATCAGAAAACACAGATATTTGCAGTACAGTTCATAACAGTAGCAAAATTACAGTTATGAAGTGTCAAAAAAAATAATTCCACGGTTGTGGTGTCACCACAGCACGAAGAACTGTGCTAAAGGGTTGCAGCTTTAGGAAGACTGAGAACCATTGTGCCAGGGGTATCTATACCAACTCTCTAACCAAATTAGATGCTACACAGTCTCCTTCCTCAGATGCTAAACACCCTCTTCCTTCCTTCCTTCCTTCCTTCCTTCCCACCCATCCTTCATTCCTTCCTTGTCTTCTTCTCCCACTTCCTTCTTTGCAGAACAGTGATCATTACTTACGTCTAAGTCTAAGTCTAGCAGTGGCTCTCAGACTCTGTGTCTTTCTTTCTTATATCCTTAATGCTGTAACACAGATGTCTCTGCTCTCTGGCTACACCATGCCTGCACCAGGATCTGCCCTTCCCAGCATCTTTCCCCACCCCAGTGTATCTCTCTCCAGTGACCCCAGGACAAGTCACACCCCTGCTAGCAGGTAGACTCCCAGCAAAGCATGAGGCCACCTTCATCACCTCCTTCCCTAGGTTGTCTTCAAAGCTCTTCTCACAGCCACCCTGGGCAGGACCTGACCTGGGAGAAAGAGGCTGGAGTACTCCCTCATCAGAGCCTCTGAGGACATTGGTAGGAACACTGGAGGGGGAAAAAAAAAAAAAAAAAAAAAGAAGTTTCAGGCCAAACGCTGGAGCTATTACAGTCCCAACAGGCTTGGTTTAGCCATCCATCAAGTTAAAAAAGAAACGTGGGCCAAGGAGATAGCTGAGTTTGCAAAGTGCTAATCTTGCAAGCCTAGGGGCCCGAATGAGTGGAATCCTAAGGGCCCATGTTAAAAACAAACAAATAACATATAAGGGTACAGTGGCATGGTGGCACATGTTTACAGACCCAGTGCACAGGAAGCAAAATCATGTTGATTCCTGGGCTCGTGGCCAGTAAACGTCAGGCCAATGGGAGTCAGAAAAGTAAAAATGGGCAAAACCCAAAGAAGGCTGACCTCTGACCTCTGGCTTCCCATACACAAAACAGGTATACACCTCACCTGCACACAGGAACGCATGCACACACACACACACACACACATACACACACGCACACACTAGCAGTAAAAACCAGAGACACCTCCTTCCTTCCTTCCTTCCTTCCTTCCTTCCTTCCTTCCTTCCTTCCTTCCTTCCTTCCCACCCATCCTTCTTTTCTTGTCTTCTTATTCAAAGTGTCCACATAGGGAGAGGAACAGATAAAGGGGCCCAGTGATCCCAAGATTTCAGAAGATCAGGATGCCGATAATAACTTTAGATTTGAGTTGGGGCAAGGGCAAGATGTTGACATCATGAAGAAGTCCTGGTCCAGATGCCATCTCCTTGATCATCACCTCATCTTTGGTCCAGTGTGATGGCCTCAGTGTGATGCTATGGTGAGTCCGTCTGGCTCCTGTGAGAGGGTCACTTCTGCTTTAGAATGCAGCTTGGTGGGTTCTGCACCTCATGAGTGATTACTGTCATCTGGGGGTAGCCTGACCTTCCAGGTTTTGTACTTCCAAAAACCCAAGGCAACTGCAGGTTTAGGACAATGATTCTCTCTGTCTTCAGCTCCGAGGAATGAGAAGATAAATTCAGACACACCGAGTGACTAGCATGTCAACTGTCAGAAGTAAGGAAGTGACCCAAAACTAAGGAGACAGATTCGGAAGGACGGCGGAGACGCCGGGCTTACACCTTGCTTTGAGTTTACCCCAGGAGTCAGCCTCAGGAGTCCATGCTTTTTTTGGCAGAAAAACAAATCTAAGCTTTCTAGGCTTTCTCTCAGGTAGGGATAATGAGCCCCTGCAGTCACTGTGAAGGGAGCAGAGCTGATGACATCTATGGGATGGGAACCACAAGCCCCTGCCAGGGATGCAGAGAGTCCAGGCCTCCTGGGACTTCCAGGCCAGGCCAAGCCTGCTGAGGCAGAGGCATCGGGAAGTCTGCAGGAAAGAGCCACTGAGGATGAGTACATGTGGGATCTAAGCATCCAAGTGAGACTTTGAAATCCAACCTGTGAACCAGGGCTAGGAGTGAGGAGGCACAGGGCAGGGGATGCTGGGAAGGAGAGCCAAGGCTCCAAGAGAAACACCTTACCTCTCAACTTAGTGAGTAAAAGTAAATTGACCAGCCCAGGATTAGGTAGCGTCTCCTCAGATCAACCACACCCAGACAGCGTTTCCACACCCCACAGGGTAGGTACCGGTCACCCCTGCCCAGGAGAGGACGCTGCCGTTTAGAAGTAATGAAACCGAGGTGCTAGAGAGATGTCGCCATAGGTAAAGGATTCGCTGCATAAACATGAGTACCAATCCCAGCACCCACGGAAAGACTAAGCATGGAAACACAAGACCACAACACTAGCTCTAAGCTGGTCAGAGGACAAGGATGCCAGGGGCTCCTTGGCAAAATCCTTGAACCCTGGGCTCAGAGAGCAACCCTAGCTCCAAAGATAAAAAGGAAAACGATAAGCAGGACACTCAGTGTTGACCTCTGGCCTTTGTGTTTGAACACACGCGCGTGCGCGCGCGCACACACACACACACACACACACACACACACACAGAGAGAGAGAGAGAGAGAGAGAGAGAGAGAGAGAGNAGAGAGAGAGAGAGAGAGAGAGAGAGAGAGAGAGAGAGATATTTAGTTCTAGAAGTATCTGAAGACAACATACAAGCAATTTCCTCAACATCCAATGCTTGATCTCCAGGTTGGGGGAGGGGAGACAGGCAGCCGCACATGGGTGTTTTTAGCCCTTCGATGTAATGGATAGTAATTCTAAGAAAGTTCTCTTGGCAGGATTCAGGCAGTGTTGGGAGTTTGTTTTCCCACTCCCTGCAGGAAAGTTAATCAATTTTAAAACCGACCCCTTCCAAGCTAAGATGACAACTGTGGGGGGAAAGGGATTGGTTTTTT
Source organism: Mus pahari (assembly GCF_900095145.1). Classification (NCBI taxonomy): domain Eukaryota; kingdom Metazoa; phylum Chordata; class Mammalia; order Rodentia; family Muridae; genus Mus; species Mus pahari. Next base: position 81,314,200 of record NC_034603.1, on the reverse strand, counting down.
AGCTGCTGGGTTTGCTGCCTAGGCCCCTCCCACCTCCATGGGACCACTTATTGACATTGAAATATCTTAACAATAAGCAGCTATTGATGCCCTCCCCCCAGGTCAATACTCAGACTCATTGACCCGGACTGCAAATATGGAAGGCGGTGAGTCCAAGGTCACTATTTACCTGAAGGGATGAAGAATATATCTTGATAAGAACCAAAAAAAATCGAAATCAATATGCAAGCCGTGGTGTGGATCACTACCTCCTGCCAGCCAGGAGGCTATTTTAGGCCATTTCAGGGCTCCTCTGACTCAGAAGCAGAGCCCAGGACTGGAGAGGAAGTGAGAATAGAATCTGACCCTCTTCTGATTGCCCCAGCCAAGGAGACTGACAACCTGTCCTGCTGGCCTGATCAGCTCAGTTCTCACAGAACTCAGTTTCTCCAGCCACTCTGAGGGAATCCTTTAGATGCAGAAAATAAAGGAACCGTCTAACCTCGGGAGCTGTAGAGGGGGTGTGGCGTGGCACGATGACTGCTTCCCACTGATGTGGCAAGATGGCTCAGACAGTGAAGCAATTGGCTCACAAGCTTGAGGACCAAAGATTGACCCTAAAATTCAGGTAGAAAGCTGGACACAGTGATACAGTGCTTGTAACCCCAGCAATGGTGATGGCAAGATGGAAGAGAGAGACAGGTAGATATCCCTGGGACTCACTGGCCAGCTAGCTTCATCTACTTGGCAAAGTTCCAGGCCAATGAGACACACACACACACACACACACACACATACACACACACACACACACACACA
>NC_034603.1:81227364-81313309 GCF_900095145.1 Mus pahari | reverse complement strand
ACACACACACACACATACACACACACACACATACACACACACACACACACGCACACACACACACACAGGTTTCAAATTAAAAACTGGAAGGTGCCTGAGAGAACTTTACCCAGGGTTGTACTCTGATCTACACACACACACACACACACACACACACACCTCAACTTCCCCAAACAAGCTTATCTGAGAAGTTATAGGGGGCAAATAACATGATCTTCACCTGTTGGGGAAACTTCAGTATCCAAGACGAGCATCCTGATGGGAAGGGGAAGGGCAACGCCTGAGGCTGGCTACCTGAAGACCGCCTGAGCTTCCCTGCCATAAACATTCTAAACTCAAGTTGCTGGGCTCTGACATTTCTGTCTCTGAAGGGCTATTTTTATTATAATTATTTGTTTAGGCTTAATTAACTTCTTTCCCAATTACAAAAGAAATCCATGTTCTCTGTAGAAAATGTCAAGGCAGTCCGTGACGATCCTCTTAATCTCTCTCAGAGTGTTCTGACTGTTTGATGAAGCGAGAACAGAGCACGGGTCCTGAATTCCGAAAGACCCGAGTTCAAGTTTTGATGCTGCAACTTACCAGACACACGGCTTTCGAGGAAGGGGCTGCCTCTCTTGGCTGGCATTTTCGATAGAAGAAGGCTCCTTGGTGCAGCTGATGTGGTGATTAAATAAGGATTTATGCAAAATACTATAAAGTTGACATATGTCTGACAAGTTGGATCATGAGACACCCAGGGACACGTTCGAATAAGCAGCATCGGGGACAGAAATGGAAGAGTCGCTGCTGAAGCAAGGAAGATTTTTAAAATTACAGGATTTTATAGGCAACTAAAGTCTCTCAAATGGGAACATCAGTATGAAATAGATGACTTCTTAAGCCGAGCAAACATCTTTTCAATACGGCTAAAAGTAAATCTCAAATGTCCCATTGCCAGAAAATGTCAGATATTTGAGGTTAATTGGCTTTATTTAATCTTTGTATTAAAAAAAAATCATCGCATCAGTTTGTACTCCATAAGCACATGCAATTATAAATTGTCAGTTTGTAATATATTAAAAAGACGAATAAAGGTAAATGATCAAAAGTTGATGTAAGAGGCGAGATCCGTAGGAGTCAGGGCCAGTGAGGAAGGAGGGATGAGGATGTTAGACCAAGGTAGGTCCATACAGTGACTTGGTTACCAAAGTGATCTCAGCTGGGGAACCTAGTAGGGTTGCCTAGCAACCATCAGGGGCTAAGAAGACCAAAGAGGAGTCATGCTTAGGAGGTGTCACATCCACTGAAGCTGGATCCACAAGGAGAAGAGAGTCTCAATTGATCAACTGCCCAGGCTAGATTGTTCCAAAGACATGTCTGTGAGGAAGTGCATTGCCAATTGATACAGGAGGGCCCAGTCCCCTGTGGGTGGCACCATTCCCTAGGCAGGCGGTGCTAGTCTCTATAAGAAGGATAGCTAAGTATGACCCTGTGAGTGAGCCAGCAAGCATCTGGTTTCTTATTCAAATCCTGAATGAGGGATTTCGTTAATGAGGGACTGTTGGTTGCCTGTAAGATGAAATAAAGCCCTTTCTCCCCTAAGTCACTTTTGGTCAGAATGTTTTATCACAGAATGAAGCTAGGTCAGTGATGGGAGTCATAAAGGGGATATAGTTGCTGTCAGGGATGCTGCACAAAGGAGAGGGAAACCAGGAGAGAATTCTTTCTATCTTCAAGCCAGTACCTCCACGACCTGGAAGCCCAGGAATAGGTTTGGTTCCCTATCAAGGGGAACATATTGCAAGTGTGTTCTCTGGCTCTCCTGCCTTCTGCTGCAGGAGGACAGAGTGACCAGGTGACTTCTCAGAAGCAAGAAACAGCCTTCACCAGATACCAACACCGTCACAACGATTTGGATAGTCTCCAGAAATGCAAGACACAGACTACTGTTGTTTATAAACTACCTAGCTTAAGGTGTTTTGCAACAGCAACCCAAGCAGACTAAGAGGTATTGACCTCTCTCCTGGTTTATTAGGTAAACATCTGCTCTTCACAGGGAGTCTTTTCCTCGCATTGAACTCTCTCAGTAATAAAAGATTGATAGACTAAAGGAAAAGTTTTTCAGCCTGATAAGTCTTCACTTTCATTGTAGCAAACCAGTCACAAATACTGTGCTTACTGGGTTCGCAGTAAAACCAGTACTACTTAAAGCACTTCCAATAAAAGTGTAAATGTGCTCATTTCTACCATTTAACACAATCCTGGGAGTATGCACCAATATGACAGGGAAATAAAAAAGCATGAAGAGACCCAACTGTTGTGATTAGCTTGGGAGATGGATGGGAGGCTAGAAAATACAGCAGAATCAACTGCCACACTATTAGCACAATTAGGATCCAGTGGAACTTAAAGTCAATGGACAAAATCCAGTAGCTTCTCTATTCACTGGCAATAACCAATTGCAAAATCAATAGGAAAAAGGGTGGCCTCAACAATACTGTAGAACCTATAAAATACCCAGGCAAACAACCTGCGTGTGTGTGTGTGTGTGTGTGTGTGTGTGTGTATGAAGATGTGTATGTATGTGTAGATGTATGTGCATATTTGTGTGTATGTGTAGATGTGTGTATGCTGTGTAGATGGGTGTAGGTGTGTGTCTATGTAGATGTGTATATATGTGTATATTTGTGTGTATGTGTAGATGTATGTGTGTAGATGTGTAAGTATATGTGTGCGGTTGTATGTGCACATAGGTGTGTATGTATAGATGTATATAGGTATGTGTTGATATGTAAGTATGTGTGTGTGGATGTATGTGTTCATAGGTGTGTATGTATAGATGTCTTTGTATGTGTGTATATGTGCAGATGTGTGTGCAGGTATGTGTGTGTAGATGTGCATGTGTAGCTGTGTATGTGTATGCATGTATGTGGACAGATGTGTGTGTGTGTAGATGTGTGTGTAGGCATGTATATATGTAGATACACAAGTATATGCAGATGGGTATGTATGTTTGTGTATATATAGATAGATAGATATGTGTGGAGGTGTATGTGTGTAAATGTGCATGTGTGTATAAGTGTATATGTGTACATGTATGTATAGGTGTGTGTGTGTAGATGTGTATGTGTGTGTAGATGTGTTTGTGTGCATAGGTGTGTATGTATAGATGTCTGTATACCTGTGTATATGTGTGTATATATAGATGTATGTGCAGGTGTGTATGTAGATGTGTGTAGGCATGTGTATATGTAGATGTGTATGTGCAGATTGGTGTGTGCATGTATAGATGTGTGTGTGTAAATTGTGTGTAGGTGTGTGTCTGTGTAGGTGTGTGTGTAGATGTGTATATGTATGTATGTGTGTGGGCAAATTTGTGTGTAGATTTGTGTATATGTAGATGTGTATGTGTAGATGTGGGTGTAAATGTGTGTAGGTATGTTTGTTGGTATGCATGGGTATGTGTAGGTGTCTGTGTAATTGTGTGTGTGTAAAAACAAGTAGATGTATATGTAGGTGTGTACGTGTGTAGATGTGTGTAGGTATTTGTGTGTGTGTGTGTGTGTGTGTGTGTGTGTGTGTAGGTTGTAATATGTATGTGTAAGTGTGTATGTAGGTAGATGTGTGTGTCTGTGTGTATGTGCCTGTCTGTGTGTGTGTGTGTGTGTGTGTGTTGTGTAGCCCAGAGGACAACTTTCAGAAGTCTGTTCTTTCCTTCTACCATGTGGGTTCTAGGAATCAAACTCAGTTGCCAGGCTTGGTGGCAAGCTCCTTCACCTCCATGACTCCTGAGAGTGGTTTTAAGATGAAGCACGATGAGTGGGTAGAAAAGCTCTCTCTCCCAGCATTCGTTAACTGAACTGTAATGATACAAGAAAAGCCAAAGAGGTCCAGTAAGTGAAAGAGAGGCCCAATCAGACACCTGTATATTCAGCAGTTTAGTTTACGGTTTGAGTGACATCCCAGAAGGTAGCAGTGGCAGTACATTGTGCCCAGCCCTCTGAGCAGCTCATCACATGCACAACACAACTCAAAGAGATGAGCAAAAGCAAAACTCAGCCTTAGGAAAGAACCCTAGGTTAAAACCACAAGGACTGGTGCGATCACTCAGAGGACAGAATGCTTGCCCCCATGCCAGACAACCGGAACTCAGCCCCACTTGGAACCCACTCAGAGAGAGAATGGACACTTGCAAGTTGTCCTTTGACCCCCCACATGTATATTTTGCCAGGTGCATCCTCTTGGGCTCCAAATGCAAACAAAATTTTTTAATTTAAACATGTTCTTATGATGGAGAAAAAATTTAATGAAGTATCATAAAATCTAATTGCCATAAAGGAGAAGGATGTGATCAAACAATTAAAACAATAACCACAGCCAGGTGACACGTGGGAAAACATTTACGGGAGTGAATTGAGAAAGAACAATTTTGAGAACAGCTAGAAAGCAGTTTGTTGCTTTTTAAAATGAGAGGAAAGATGGAAGCAATTAAAGGGGAGGATTGTCAATAAGAAAGTATAAACCACTTCTTACTAACTGGTGATAGGAAGAGGAAAAGGAAGAGAAGATAGATAGATAGATAGATAGATAGATAGATAGATAGATAGATGATAGGTAGATAGATAGATAGATAGATAGATAGATAGATAGATGATAGATAGGTAGATAGATAGATAGATAGATAGATAGATAGATAGATAGATAGATGATAGATAGGTAGATAGATAGATAGATAGATAGATAGATAGATAGATAGATAGATACTTACATAGCCCAAGCTGGCCTTGAACTTGTCATATAATCGAGGCTGGCCATGAAATGTTGACTCTCCTGCCTCTGCCTCTACCAGGATTGCAGACATATGCCACCATGTCCAGTTGATGGGGTGCTTGGGCTGTAATCTAGGGCTTGGTGCATGTTAGCTGTCATAGTGCCACTTATCAACTTGGCATAGCTGAGAAGGACATCAGATTGGTCTATGGGTCATTTTCTTGATTGCTGACTGATCTAAGAAGCCACTGTGGGCAGTGCCATCCCTCGGTCGGTGGTCCTGGGTGGTCTAGGAAAGTGTCCTAAGCAACCCATGGAGAGCCAGGCAGCCAGCAGGGTTCTTCCATGGTCTCTGCTTCGGTTCCTGCCTCCGGGTTTCTCCCTTGCCTTTCCGCAGTGATGGACAAAATAACCTGTGAGCTCACACAAGGCCTGACTTCCCATGAGCCAGTGCCTAACCAGGTTGTATTTGCTCGAAGTGTTTATCACAGCAACAGGGAAGCAAGCCAGGCAAGCACTCTATAAACTAAGCTGAGTGCCAAGCCCTGAACTTTAAAAAAAATAAAAAAACAAAACAACAACTCATAGATTTTATTAAATGAAAACTGTAGATGGCTGTGCTCCCCCAGCCTCTTTGGGGGGGGGGAATTCTTGATGTCCTAGGTATGGTAGCCCTTTTTATTTTCTCTGTGATGTGGTGAGTTAACATGGTAAAACTCACATCTGGACTATCTCAGTATATCCTTCTGCTCCTCTATCTCTGGACAGCTGGATAACCAACTGCCTGGATTACGTACCTCCAACTTAAGGTACACGTAGTGTCTCTGATTCCCCCATGGGAAGCAATTGTGCAAATTACGGTCTATCGGCATTATGAAATAAATACAATAAGCCTTTTAAAAACCAAGGCAGACATTTATTGTCTTGGAAATATTTCTGAGACATCTTGTTAAATGAAACAAATTGCAGAAAAATATGTGCAAGAGCATCCAATTACATCTTAAGTACACATTCACATGCATGTCCAGTACAGATTTGTGCACAGGCAGCTGACATTGGGAAGGTGCTTCAAAGCTCAGGAAGGTCCCTTTGCTTTGGTAGAATCCTTCTGGCCTGTCTCAAGGCATTGAGTCTCCCGAGCACGCAGCGCTTTAGGTTTTATGTTTATGTTTAAGTGTGTGTGTGTGTGTGTGTGTGTGTGTGTGTGTGTGTGTCTGTGTCTGTGTATGTGTGTGTGTCTGTGTGCATGCGCGCATGTGTGTGTCCTTGCATGACTTCAGGTGTGTGTGTGTGTGTGTATATGTGCGCACGCGCGCGTGTGCATGAGTGTGTGTCCTTGCATGACTTCAGGTGTGTGTGTGTGTGTGTGCGTGTGTGCGCGTGTGCACATGTGTGTGTCCTTGCATGACTTCAGGTGTGTGTGTGTGTGTGTATGTGCGCACGCGCGCGTGTGCATGAGTGTGTGTCCTTGCATGACTTCAGGTGCCCTTGGAGGATATCAGAAGAGGGTATCAGATGCCCTGAAACTGGAGTAATAGGTGGTTGTGAGTCACCCAATTGTAGACTCTAGGAAACAAACTCAGATCATCCTCAGGAAGCGTTTATTGAACTATTTCTTAGTCTCTAGAGAATGACTGTCCAAGGCATCAATAACACTTGAACTTCTTGCTTATTAGATCCTGTGACGTCATCCAGACAGTGAACCCACAGAATGTTCTGTGAAACATCAAGACCCCTGAGACAGAGAGCAGGAGAATTAACCCAGCCCTGGAACATTATACTGAGCATTTACTCATGCCAGTCCTGTTCATGCAAACTGTAAAACCCTCCAACTTGGACTGGGGAGAAGGCTCAGTGAGTACAAGCACAACTGATGTACAACTACGAGGACCTAAGTTCAAATCCCCAGCATTCACATAAAACCCAGGAGTGGCTGCCCAAGCCTGTAAGCACAGCATAGACAGGCAAATCATGGGAGCGCAATGGCCAGCCAGCCTGGCTGAAATAATGAGCTCTAGGCATAACAATGTCCTGTCTCTAAGGAATAAGATAAAAAAATCATAAAACGGGGTATGTGGTATCCTTCTCTGGCTCCTGTGCATGTACATGAGTGCTCACACAACATAGACACACATATAACCACACACACAGGGGCCTCCACAGGAAGGGGCACTGAACAGAATGCACTGGCTGGGTCAGGAGCCACGGGCACACCTTCGAACTTCTAATCCCATCCCATTAAAGACATTCCATCAGTCCAGCCAGCACAGCTAGACCTGGAATTTGGCATCAATAATGATCGACCTCATTTTTGTAGGGGTCAGACATTATAAATAAGGAGGAGGAATACCGCCGCTGCATCCTGGAGTTGGGGACATTTATCTCTGCCATCTTTCCCACTGGGAATGTGGTTTTTTACTTGCTTTCTTGGTCTGCTGGGGTGGGATGGGTGTCAGTCTCAAGATGTCCATCTCCCCTTTTCTAGCACAGCGTCACTGCTTACTGTACAGTCCATGGAACAGAAAATAGACCAAGAAGTAAAAATGAATACTGTGCTGGAATGGTCATCTGTGACCTGTGGGAAAGGCCTGTGAACTCAGGGGAACTTAGGTGAAGATGGCCCTGACAGAACTCTGCTTATCAACTGATTTCATGCATCTCTGGTCTAGTAGGGAAACCACAGTAGCACTTTGAGCCAGTCTTTGGATAGTATATCAGTTAGTTTTCCTGTTGCAGTGAGAAAATTCCCTGAGAAAAGCAATTTGTTTTGTAAGCAATTTGTAAGAGAGAAAGCATTTGTTTTGGCTCATATTTCCATGATTCCATCCATCATAGTTGGGAAACAGGAACCTGGGGCGACTGGTTACATTGTATCCACATTTAGGAGGCAGAGAGCACAGAATGCTGATAATCAGCTAACTTTCTCCTTATATAGTCCAGGTTCCCTGCCAGGGGAATGGTGCCACCGAGAGTGGGCAGTTCTTCCTACCTCAATTATCCTAAGCAAGACAATCCCCATAACCCAAGCCTATCTCCCAGGAGATTCTGAGTTTCTTCTAGTTGACAGCTGAGATACCAGTATATCGCATATATCAGTAACAATTTGTATTTTTATTGGGCCTTTAAAATATCTGAATAGTCTCTTGCCTTACATATGGTTATCTGAGTCAGATTCCTGTCTTCTAACAAGGGAGAGACAGGAATACTTCTGAGGACCCTGAGGTGTCAGGAGATCCTCCACAGCTACTGATCACAGCAACAGAAATGTCACATTCATAACCCTCAGGTCCTACTCTCTCCCCATTAGGGCTCCTACTTTGCTAGACAAGTTGTCGAGGCTGAGAGTTTAAACTTCTCTGAAGTTCTCTATCTCTTAAAATTAGATTCTGAGTTTGGTTTTCATCGTGTTTGGGTATTTCAGCACCAGAAGATAAAGACCCTCTGTTCAAAGAGATCTGTTCTGAGACTGGGATTAATTGCCTTGGGTCTGTCATTTTCTTCTTTTGATGCTTCAGGGACCCTCTGAAATAGCCTCTTAATTTCATAGCCCTCACAAAGACTGTCTCTGCTATATTGTCCAAATGGCAGAAATATTGTAAAGCTGCTCCATCCCCATGTGACTGTAAGCTGTCACAAAATTTGTGCTACTCCCACAAGCCCAAAGCAATCAATCCCCCCCACCACCACCAGTAGAGGGGTTCTCATTGCCAGCGGGTCAGCCAACTCCAGAGTCTCTTAGAGTTTGTTTCTCTGCCATCTACAACTTCAAACCCTGGAACAGGAGGTCCCAAAGCTTGGACCCTGGGATCGGCACAGCGGATCACTTGCATAGAACAGTAAAGCTCCCGCGGCTCTTCCTCAACCAACTGAAACAGAGAGTGGGTGGATGGAGTCTGTTATGTGCTTTTAAAAGATCTGTGGGTAATCCTGTGCAGCCTAATGCTTGAAAGTCAGTTGCCCAGAGTAGGAAGCCCTTATGCAAGGGATTTTAGAGGAAAGTGGAAGGAAATGAACAAAGTAAAGTTAGACAGAAAAGGCACTAAGCGACTTAGCTACTTTACGATTGCTACAAAAAAAACAAAAACAAAAACAAAAAAACCAAAAAAAAAAAAAAACAAAAAAACATCATGACCAAGGCAATTTACAAAAGGAAGCATTTAGTTAGGTGTTTGCTTACAGTTTCAGAGGGTGAGGCCATGACTATTGTGGTAGCAGGCAGGCAGGCATGGTGCTGGAGCAGTAGCTGAGAGCTTACATCTTATTTGAAAGTTGGAGGCAGAGAGAGAGAGAGAGAGAGAGAGAGAGAGAGAGAGAGAGAGAGAGAGAGAGAGAGACTGCACCTAGCCTGATACTTTGAAACCTCAAATGCCCCAGTGGCACACTTCCTCCAGCAAGGCCACACCTCCTAATCATTTTCTGAAACATTTGACCAACTAGGTAGCAAACATTCCAATATGGGGGCCATTCTCATTTTCTCATTCAAACCATCACACTAGGCAGTGCTGTGGATCGCACTGGAATTCTGCCCCAGTCACAGGGAGTGCTGAACAGAAACGATATCACAGAGTTAATTCTCCCACACCAGCCAGGTAGACCTGTAACTGTTAGTCACTGACTAAGACATCCTTGCCAAGGAAAATGGAGGGAAATTTCCAGGCATCTTCAGAAAAAAAAAAAATCTGTCTCATATGACCATGGGCAATTCTCTGAGGAAGATCAGTTGTGAGTCATAATTTACAGCCCTGGGAGGATGAACACATGCCTGTGAAAGGGGTCTGAGTTGGGCATCAATACAAGTACCTGTTATTTTTCTTCACAGCATAAAAACACATGGAGGCAATGAACAATGTCCTTATCTCAATCTCCACGGATGTGCTAAAACACTCTAACCAAGAACAACCTAGGGAGAAAAGAGATCAGTTGGCTTCCAGGTCACAGGTTGTCAGTGAAGGAGGACAGGGTAGGGGGGACTCAAGCAGGCACTGGATGCAGAAACTGGGGAAATGCTGCTTGCTGGCTTGTTCACTCTAATGCTTAGAGAGCTATCTTACTCATCCATCCTAAGATCACCTGCCCAGGCAATGGTGCTGTCCATAGTAGGCTGGGCCCTCCTAGATCAATCAACAATCAAGCCCCGCCCCCTGCCCCACCCCATAGACATGTCCACAGGCCACTCTGATCCAGGCTTGAGACTTTCTTCTCAGGTGACCTTAGGCTGTGACAAGTTGCCAACCAAAGCTAATCAGGGTGTGGGGAAATTAAAAAAAAAAAAAAAATAGAACAAAACAAACCAGGCTGGATGCAGAGTCAGACAGCTGGGATTTGAACCCCAGTAAGCCAAGTGGCTTTGAACTTCTTGTCTGTTCCATCATTTACAATATGAGCCGATACTGCTCTCCTATGGCTGGGAATGTCAAGTTAGATGATGCATATAAAACCACATTGTAAACTTTAAACCATACTGATATTATACAGTTTACATTTCTGTTGAGTTGAAAATGAATACGTAATTTACCTTTGGTGATGGGATTTATTTTACAGATGGAATTGCCAGGGCACAGGGCTGAGCGTTTTTATCTTAACTAGATATTGCCAAATTGTTCTCTCCAACGATTACATCAATTCCTGCTCATACCAGCAGGAGCATATGAACGTTTCCATTGCCTTATGACCTGGCCAGTTCTCGCTCATTTATTCTGGCCAGTCTAAATGAGTAGACGGGGCAGGTGCTTTATGAGACAGCCTGTCCAACTCTGTGTTTTCCAATCTTGTAGTCGGAGATAAAATTGGAGATAAGTGGAAGTATCTCATTAAGGGAATGAATAAATAAACCCTGGTGTATTCAGATAGCGGATTGCCGTGGAATGGTTAACAATGGCTGAGCTAATTGATAACATATGCACACACATGCACATAACAATATTGAGTGGAAAATGTAAATTATACGTTATGTACCATACCCTGCCACTTACTCTTTATTTCAAATTAGTTAATAAAATGTGGACTTTTGGGGGGCTGGGGGGTTGGGACAGGTCTCACTATGTAGCCTAGGCTAGCTTTGAATTCATGATAATTCTGCTCAGCCTTCTGCACTGCTTGGATGGCAGCCAGGCAGCTCAGTGGGTAAAGCGCCCGGATAAGATCCCTAGAACCCACACAGAAACTGTAATCCCAGCCTGTGGGAGTCAGAGACGGGGCATCCTCAGAGCAAGCTCTAATCAGACGAATCCCAATGTGAGAGACCTCCGACTCAATGTGTAAGGTGGAGCATGATCAAGAAAGACACCAACCCTCCACCTCAGCCTGCAACCTGAGTGCTCACAAATGCTCACAGACATTCCTCACACATGCAAGTACACACCATACACACACACACACACACACACACACACACACACAAAACAGTTAACTATTTTTTTTTAAATATCCACATACTATAATACCATTCCTGTGGACAGGAAGATTTATGATAAATTTTAAATGTACTTTGAATATACATGAAATTCACAGGAGTGGTTTCTTATAGGGAAAACAAAGGCTGAGCCTGAAGAGGGAAGCATGAGAGATTTTAACCTTATCCCTGCATTTGTATTCTTTAATAAAAGAGTAATCATAAAATATATATGCATGAGAATGCTTAATACTTGCTGGTCTTGGGGAGGAGTTCCTCTGTGCTTTTTATTTTTTTATTTTTTTAATTTTTGGTTTCATTTAAATTATTGCTTTAGTTGCCCAGGGCAGATTCCTTTAGAAGGGGACTGCGGATGCGGTGGCCACATCCCTCCTGTCTTTCTTGGGTTAGGTGGTGCTGGTGGCCCACGCACACGTGAACACGGGACCGCTGAGCATTTCCCTTGCAGAATGGAGGCCTGGAGGGGGAGACGGTCCACATCTGCGCTAAACACAGCGACCGAGCGTGAAAGCAAGCAGGGATAAAGGGAATAGGGGAGATGGCTTTCAAATCAAGGTGCTTCTGAGAAGTGGATTTTTTTCAGTGAGACCCGAGGGTTAGTGGGATGGGGCCACCGGCATGCCTGGAGACGGAGACCCGGTTCTTGGCCTTGAGAATATGTGGGATGAACCCCCCCAGGCAGGAGCATGGCTTCCATGGGAGTTTTGAGGAGCTGGAGAGATACCCAGGGAGAGCCCAAGACTTAAGATTCAAATGAGATAATCCAGGAGTTTCAGCTGGGCAGGAATAGACAGAGCCTGGCAGGCCCAGAAGTATGTTTGTCTGGATTCTTTTTTTTTTTAAATATGATGAGTAATGGAATTTCTCATCACGTCTTCTTTTTTCTTTTCTCTCTGTCTCTGTCTGTGTCTGTCTGTCTGTCTCTCTGTCTCTGTGTGTGTGTCTTTCTTCCTTTTTAATTTGATGAGTAACGAAGCTTCCTTGCAAAACTCCCTCATTATAAAAGTACCCCGACGCATACAGACCCCGAGCGGTTCAGTGAAGCCCTGCCGGCCTCACTCCAACACCAACAGGCTCAGCCTTCCATTCCCGCCTCGTATCCTCGAACCCAAACTGAAGTGTACCTCTCATGAAAGAATCATTTCAGGATAACATCAAATACCGAAGCGTTTTACTCAGGAAGAGTCCCGTGATGTTATTTACGCTTAAGATATCATACTGCCTACTCATAAGCAGAATGGACTTTAAAAAAAAAAAAAAAAAGAGGCAGATGGCAGAAGGTAGAATGGAGGCCAAGGAAAATATAGAGGCTTGACAGGGAGGCAGAGCAAAATGTAGATGTTGAGTTGACTTGTTAAGTATTTCTAATTTGTCCTTTGAAAGTTCCATCCTGGTACCCCTCCTCACCCCTCTCTTCCACCCAGATCCCCATCCGTACACCTCCGATGACTATTTTGTTTCCCCTTCTGAGTGAGATTCACACATCCTCTCTTGGGCCCTCTTTGTTACTTTGTTTCTTGGATCTGCAGATTGTAGTATGGTTACCCTGCACTTTATGGCTAATGTCTACTTATAAGGGAGTATATACCACATGTATCTTTCTGCGTCTGTGTTATCCCACTCAGGATGACATTCTCAAGTTCCACCCATTTGCCTCAGATTTCATGGTGTCTTTGTTTTTTAATAGCTGTGTAGTGTTCCATTGTATAGATGTGCCATGTTTTCTTTAGTTGAGGGTCATCTAGGTTGTATCTAGTTTCTGACTCTTATGAATAAAGCTGAGAGTTAGTGGGCAGGAAAAATCTGGGAGTGAGAATGGAAATTGGTGGGGGGCATCTCAGGGACTAGCTGGAGACCTGGGATGGGGGAGGCTACAGGGAGTCTATAGGGGTGACCCTACATGAGGTTCCTCCCAGCTGGGATCTAGAGACTATGCCATGTAGGCAAGTAGGACTTCTGTGGAAGGAAGGGGACATCAACCCACCCAGAAAACCTTCAACACCAAATTTGTCCAACCTACAGGATGTGCAGGGATAAAGATGGAGCAGAAACTGAGGGAACAACCAACAAATGACTGGTCCAACTTGAGACCCGTCCCATGGGAGAGAACCGACCCCGGACACTATTGATGATACTCGGCTATGCTTGCAGACAGGAGCCTAACATAACTGTCTCCTGAAAGGCTCCACCCAGCAGCAGATAAAAACAAATTCAGAGGCCCAGAGCCAAACATCAGGTGGAGCTCAGGGAGTCTTGTGGAAGAGGGGAGCATAGGATTGAGTGAACAGGAGAGATCAAGGACACTACAAGAAGACCTACAGAGTCAATTAACCTGAATCCATGCGGGCTCACAGAGACTGGACCACCAGCCAAAGAGCATGCAGAGGCTGGACCTAGGCCCCCTACACATTTGTAGCAGATGTGCAGCTTGGTTTTCATGTGGGTCCCCTAACAAACGGAGCTGGGCTATCAGTGACTCTGTTGCCTACATTTGGATCTCCTACCTCTAGCAGGACTGCCTGGTTGGGCCACAGTGGGAGAGGAGGTGCTTAGTCCTGCTGTGACTGGATATCCCAGGGTCAGCTGGTACCCAAGGGGGAGTTCTCTTTCTCTGAGGGGGGGATAGGGTAGTGGAGGAGGGATTTGTAAGGGCAAGACTGGGAGGAGAGTGAGGGAGGAGGGCTGCAATCAGGATGTAATGTGAATAAAAATAAATAATGAAAAAAGAGGATCCATACATGGATACAAAGTATCATACCCATGACCCCACCTTCACCCCATCCAATCTTCCCCTGAAACCCCAAGCCTCCCAACTTCATGTCTTTCTTAATTTATTTATTTATTGGTTTATTTATGTTTATTTTTAAGCCCATTAAGTCGCATACACATGCGAGAGAGAGGTCATCCACTCACCATGGTCATCCTCCACAAAGAAAAGAGAATTCTCCCTCCCCCAGTAGCCATCAATGGCCAGTGCAGGACTCCTCAATTAGGGGTTTACAATAGTCGCTGCTCCATGCCGTATCTTTCTCTCTTCCTCCCTCCCTCCCTTTCTTCCTTCCTCCCTTCCTTCCTTCCCTCCTTAGATTATCATGTATGTGAGAGTATCTGAATGTATAAATGACTACCAAGTGACACAGGTGACTGAAGAGGGAAGACAAGGGCTTAGCTCCCTCAGAGCTGGAGTTGCAGGCACTTTTGAGCCACCTGACTCCTATGGGTGCTGGGAACCGAGTTGGGTTTTCTGGAAGAGCACTTAACACTCTTAAGCACGTGAGCCACCTTCCCAGCCCCAGGCTTGCTCTTGTGCAGGTGTTGTACAGGTAACCACAGCTCCAGTGAGTTCATGTGTGCAACTGCCATGACATATTCAGAAGACAGCATCTCACAGCTCTCCTCCCCATCCTGTGGAACTCACCATCTTTCCACCTCCTCTTCCTCAATGTTCCCTGAGCCTTGGTGTGTGGGGATTGGCAGATTAGCATAGATGTCCCATCTCCAGCTGAGCACTCTGGTTCACTTAATGCTCAGCTTTTCAGGTGTTTATGAGTCTCTGCATTCCTGGGTACTGTGTACCAAGTACTGTGTACTGTTTACTGAGTACTGTATACTAAGTACTACACACTGAGATGGGAGTCCAGGAGAAGCAGCAGCAGGTGAGCAGAAAAGGTGTGAGTGGTGAAGAACTGACTTTGGGGAATAATTATCATTCC
Source organism: Mus pahari (assembly GCF_900095145.1). Taxonomy (NCBI): domain Eukaryota; kingdom Metazoa; phylum Chordata; class Mammalia; order Rodentia; family Muridae; genus Mus; species Mus pahari. The sequence continues at coordinate 81,298,432 of NC_034603.1, read as the reverse complement.
TATGAGCTTATAGGAGGGGGCCACGCCGGGCAGTGGTGGTGCATGCCTTTAATCCCAGTACTTGGGAGGCAGAGGCAGGTGGATTTCTGAGTTCGAGGCCAGCCTGGTCTACAGAGTGAGTTCCAGGATAGCCAAGGCTATACAGAGAAACCCTGTATTGAAAAACAAAAACAAAAAAATAAAAAACAAACAAACAAACAAACAGGAGGGGCCACAACCTTCTTCCTTGGCCTCCCCCATTCTCCCCTGTTTTTCCTCTGCATGTTTGCAGCATGCCCTGGGAGGATAGGGCCCTAGCTGCAGGCCAGAGAAGCAAAGGAGACACTCACCTTTCCAGAAAGACTGCAAGCTACCTGTGTATTGGAAGAGCATCTGTCCTGTATGAGGAGTGAATGTCTCCTGTCTTCAAGGCCCTGTCACCCACTCCAACCCTGAGTATCATCCCTGGAATCCCTTCACATATATGAAAGGTGAATGGTAACTTTTTAAGGCATGAAGGCAATTGCTCTTAGCAATGTCCCCAACCTGGTATAAGACCAGAAGTGAACCTGGTGCAGGGAGGGGTCTGTAAACTCATTCAGTCAAAGCCTTTGGGTAGATCAGAAGAATGTCCCTTCTGGGCAGATATAATCCCTAGGCACAAAGCTTTGCCAGCTGACTAGTGTCTTTCAGAAGAAGAAGAAGAAGAAGAAGAAGAAGAAGAAGAAGAAGAAGAAGAAGAAGAAGAAGAAGAAGAAGAAGAAGAAGAAGAAGAAGAAGAAGAAAAGAAGAAAAGAGATTTCTTTCTAGTGTTGTGTGACCCTATCAGACTATTTTGGGGCAACAGAAAAGATCCACAGCTATCATTTGCAGTGGCCCAAAACATTGTCCTTCCCTTGACTACTTTAAATCTAGCCAGGGAGATGAAATACACATTGTGATAATCTTGGCCTCCGTGTGTGTGTGTGCAAGCATATGTGCAGGCGTGCAATTGTATGTACACTTGCATGTGAGCATGTGTACGTGGGTGTGTGTGCTTGCATCCATGCATTTGTGTGTGCATGCATGCACGTGTGCATGTGCATGAACCTCATGCAGAGGAGCAGGGGCCAAGTGTCTCTTGTGATGATAATCCAACAGTCTGGAAATGTACCTCTGAGGTACAGATGTAAACTAAGCATCTAGGGCAAAGTGGGAGAAGGAGAGCACGTGGACGAGGGCATCCCACTCCTCCTCTAGTGGGATAAGACAACACCACAGTGAAGAAGAGAAAAGAACTTTCTGGAAGGTCATAGTGGTCAGCCACAGGCAATACTGCTGGGGTATCTAAACACAAAAACAGAGAAAATGTTCCAGGAAAGTTTTGTTTACTTATTATTTTAGGGTGGTGAGTCAGATGTCACATTTCCAGAGGTTCAGTAGAGAGACAGAGACAGAACCTGCTTTTGCATGAATTTAAGAAATCTGGCAGGAAGAGGGAGTTGAGAAATAACATGAGAGCTGGGAGAGGCAAAGGGTCAAGTGAAGCCTTTTCAAGTCAGGAAATGGCTGCTTCTATTTAAAGATGCTATGAAAAGAGTCAGTAAAGACTGCGTGTACCTGAGAGGACCTACCACACAGAAGAGATGGGTCTCCTGGGAATAAGAAATCTCCTCACCTCAGAGAAGGGCAAGCTCCAGAGAGATGTGAGGAGGAATTCGGGGACGGATGTGGTGATGAGAGAGGGGTAGCCTTAATCACTCTGAGCACATATGAGGTGAGCATGAATCACAGTCATGTTTTACCGAGGGATTCTCTTGAACTCTACAGCCAGATTCAGGAAGCCTGGGCTGAGGTCCAGTGCTGCGCTTGACTGGCTGAGAACCTTCAGAAGATGGAAACAGACAACACAGAGGAGAGAATACAGAATTCTGGAGGAGAATGGAGTCCACAGCCCCAGAATGAAGAGGCTTACTGGCAGGATGAGTCAGGAGGAAGGCCAGTACAGAAAGGCAACCTGATGGTACTTCAGAATACGGAGATGTGAAGTTCTTCCTAAAGACAACAACTAGAACTTCTGTAAAGTTATAATGTAACATGGTGTTGGGCTCATAATAAATTCAGGACCTCTAGTATCAACAGGGTTCTTGAGACTGGGTTGTATATACCTAACTAAACTATCTTCCTATCAAGAGAGTATGAGGTTTTTTTATACCAAACCAAATTATTATCACTCACTCCCATGGGAGGAAGCCTTAATAAAGTACAATTTTTATTTGCTTTGAGACAGAGTCTTGCTATGTAGCCCAGTTTGGATTCAAACTCATGACCCCGCCCCCAAATACTGGGGTCATAGCCAGTGCTTTGCCACCTCCAGCAAACCACTATTCCTTTTTATTTAGAATCTTAGAAATTCCATAGGCCCAGGTGGTTTCTTACATCATCCTTCAATGAGCCTGTCAGCGTAATGGTAGTCTGATGTAGTATAGATTGCCAGATCTTTCTCTAGAAGTCAAAAGCTGAGTAACATGGGGGAAGACGTGATTCATGGTGACCAAGATATGGGGACAAATCACACACAAATAAAGTATATCAAAGGGGAAAAAAGGTTTCTGAACATGCAACCAATAAAATTGATTCAAACCCAATGTGCTCACCTTTGTATCTTCACACAACTTCACAGCAGTCTTGGTTCTGAACACATATGTGCTTTTGCCATGTTGTCTCTCCATGTAAGGCCAACTAAAATGAAGTGCCATGACCCAGGTCTGGGACTGTTGTATGCTAAGAATTGTGATGATTTTTACTGCACACAGAATTTTCTGGTATAATAGAAACAGAATGGTTTAATTATGGAAAACAAAGACTTTTAATATTTTGCTACTGTCACTCCCGTATGTATCAAATTAGTATATCATTGGATAGTATCCTGTTAGAATATTTCGATTTTAAAAAATATTACTGTTTGGGTTGCCGACTTGAGTTTCATTTTTAAAAAGATTTTTAAGTAAATCTTGGCTTGGGATTAGGACAGAATTTCCAACAATTTCCAAAATGGCCCTAAAACACATTTCTGAAGTTTTGTATTACATATCTATGCAAAGCTGTGTTCTCCGCATTGATGACTATAAAAATCAAAATATTGATCAACCCTGAAAAAACACTGAAGATGCTGTACATTCTGCAGTGCCAAATATTCAACTAAGATTTCATTCTCTATATAAAATAAACAGCTGCACCCATTTCACTAGTATGCGAATAATTGCTTTAAAATAATTCCTTTTGTAACTTACTATCAGGAAAGGTTTAACTTGTCTACCTGTTTTATACACCCGTATACCTAGAGTGGCACGAAAGGTTTTCAAGTAAACAGTGGTTGTAAGCCAAAAAGGTTTAAGGAGGTCTTTGTTAGACCACCAGGTGTGAATCCAAGATCAATGGGCCTGGAGTAAAGAAGGTGTTCCTACAAGCCAGGCTGAGTCTATTCCCTGAGACAGACTTCTTATATTTCATAGATCACTGATAGGTATGATTTTTTTTCCCCAGATCAAGGTCAGATTTGGGGAAGTTAGGGCAATAGCAGTGAGCTGCCATCCTTACCTGTCCTGGGACAAGCATGGGAGGATTGGCTGAGACTTGTGTCTGCAAGACAGTGGGGACAGCACACCTAGACAGGTATGAACTGGGTACAGCACACCTGGATGGGCGTGCACTGGGGACAGCACTCCTGGACAGGTGTGCACTGGGAAAACGTACACCTGGACAGGTGTGCCCTTACCCAATTCAAAGGCCAGAAGGATGCATTGATGATCTGTTGTCCTTTATTTCTAGGACAAGAATTAGCAAGCATTTGTAAAGGACCAGAAGTTTAATAGTTGAATGTACTTGCAGGGCAAAAAACCTCTGTTGTAACCAGGTAACCCCTCTCCCCCACCTTAAGCACAGCTCCTGGCTTCTGGGAACCCACAGGAAGTAGGAACAGAGACCACTGAGGACAGGAGGAAGTATCTTAGAGGAGGATGAAGCCCAACCCCACACAAAAGGGTTAAAGTAACAGCAGACAATATGCAAATGAATATGAGTGGTGAGTTTCAATAAAACTTTATTTATAAATGCACAGAGAGGGCCAGATTCAGGTCATGGCTTGTAATTCACCAGCTCCTGCGCTACAGGGACATCTACTTTCATTTTCTTGAGAACTGCCAGATCATTTGAAAATGTTAAGTAACCACCAAGAAATGAACTTTAATAAAAATGGCTAATGTTATTGAGGGCTTATTCGATGTCAGACCTTTTATTATCTTGTTCCATCTTCCTAACCTTACAGCATAGCTTTTTATCAGTCTCATTCCATATATGAAGAAATGAACACTTAAACACCCCCATACTGCGTCCAAGACCATTGCCTGTCTTGTATCTTACCTTTAAAAAGGAAAGCCTCCATTATCTCAAATCCTGGCTCACACTGGTGTGAAACGTAAGTGGAATCATATTTTATGTGCACTGACTTTTACAAATTCTGTAAAGTTTTACAAAGAGAAGAGTCTATTTCAGAGAGAAAGCAAGCATGTGGGCCTCATTTGGAGCTGAACGCTAACATCTACCTTGTGCGTGGCTGGTAAGAAGTGACTTGGAGTCCTCAACACTTCTACCCCTCAAGGTCTTTAGCTTGCAAAACCTCGCTTCTTAGAAATGAAATTAGTTCATGTGGCTGTATGTTCTACAGATATTCATCAAACATTGGGTTAATTTTTAGAGATTAGTGAGTGTTTGCCGTGAATCCAAATATCGGAAAACACACATTTGAGGTGTAAATAGCTTAATTTGCAAGGTCACGATAAGCAAAGACACAGTAATGGAATAGAGAGGCTGTCCACGCGGGATGCATGTTTTCTCCCGTTGTTTTAATTACTCGGAGCATGTACCTGGCGCAGAGCTCCACGGGGGAATATATCACTGCTTTCAAGGGGCTTGCAGTCCAGTGAGGGAAGGCGGGCAGTAACTAACTGGGCAAGCTAGAGGGTTAGATTGTAGCCCAGGATATCAGTTGGTGGTTAAATAATAATAATAATAATAATAATAATAATAATAATAATAATAATAATAATTTTAAAAAACGCTAAAATGAGGTTCAGAGGTGACTCCATGGGTCAAGTGCTTCCTGGGCAAGCTCGAGGACATGGATCCATCCCCAGCACCTATATAAGAAGCTGGGCATGGTGGCACATGCTTGTAATCCCAGCACTGGGAAGGTGGAGACGGTCAAAGCTCTGGAAGCACACTGGCCGGCCAGCCTCGCTCTGCCTGCAAGGTTCCAGATAGACCCTCTGAAAACAAGGTGGGAGGTGCGACGGATGGCTAGGGCTGTCAGTTGATAGTGTTTAGAGTCACCTGAAAGATGACATATGAGCCTGCCTATGAGAGATGACCTTGATTACGTTAACTGATGCGAAGAGACTGTTTTTAACCAGACTTGGGGCATTCTGCCATGGGAGGGACACAGAGGTCAGGTGACTACCGCTCTTCCGGTTATGAATGCTTTAACTATCTCTCTATAGTTGCGATGCTCTTTCAGAGTGATTGACAGCCAAGCCTCACTGGTCAGGTACCACTTAAAAGACGTTGCTGTAAAGGCAAAGCGGTGAGCCCCCTGGCCATTGGGAGGGAGGGCGGTGCAAGCACGGGGATCAGCAAGAGCAAAGTGCAGGGGCAGGCCTGCATGTAGCAGAGCAGAAAGGGAGCAAGCAGGTCAGCTCTGTGCTTGGAACTTTGATCAGAAAACGCTCGCCCTTTGAGGTGTAAGAACCTGGCTCTGGTGGCCCCGAAGGGCAGATCCGGTGGTCTCTCTTGTTCTAAGCAGATTAATGAAACCTCGCTTGAGTCAGAGTTTATCACTCGGAGTCTGAATGGTCCTAAATGATTCTAAATCTTCATCCAATTCAAAGATCAATGACCCAGCCCCCCAGAGGCAGGTTTCTCTGTGGTTACATGCTCCTGCACTTTATGGCAGACACATTAAAGACGTTGTCAAAGAAAACGATTCCTACAATCGCAAAGCAAGTGTTCTGTCTCCGCCAGCTTCCTCCTTCCTAGGCCCCTTCGACTCACATTTAGAGCGCCCTCTTCTGTCCAGAGCTATTAAGCATCCTGCTGGGAGCTCATCTGGGACCCGAGAACCCCTGGCTCTCCAGTTGCAGGAACAGAGTCCCAGATACAAAAGATGGCTATCTTTTCTCACGCACTTTCTTTCTGTCCCAGTCTAACCTACGTTTAGCAGTTTTATTGTTTTAAAATACTGTCTCCTGTGGTCTCTTAACCTCTATTTTCCCTGGCTTGCATCTGGCTCCCAACCAACATAGCTGTGAGGAGTTCCACACTGGTGTCTGTGCTTGGAGAATCTTTTCAGTCTCTCTAAGCCTCGGGCCCCTCTTTTCCTAGAGAATGAGTGGATGTTTCCAGTCGTGGGAACAGGACCCTCATGGTGGATCAACTTTTTTCCCTTTCTCACTTTCTCCATACCCTCCCTTTCCCCACTTTCCCTCCATCCCTCCCTCCCTCCTTCCCTTTCTCTCTCTGTTTCTTCCTTCATCTCTGTGGAAACAGGGTCTCTTGTATACCAGACTAATCTCAAGCATGCTATGCACCCAAGGATGATCCTGAAGTTCTCACTCTCCTACCTTCAGCCCTTCCTGAGTGCTGGAATATAGATGTATACCACCATGCCCAGTTTATATGGTGCTGGGGACTGAACCCAGGACTTCATGCTTGCTAGCCAAGCACTCTGCCAACAGAGCTACATCCCCATCTGATCCTCAGGGTTAATATAATGAATTATAAGAAGAGGAGGAACGGGGTGCAACCACTCAAGCCTGTAATCCCAGCATGTGGAGATTGAGGCAGGAGGTCGGCAAGTCTGAAGTAAACTTGGGCTACACAGCAAAATCCTGTCTCCGAGAAGAAAAGAGACCACAGCTTGGCTAAGCCAAGAAGAGTCTCACTAGAAACCAAATCAGCCGGGACCTTGATCTTGGACTTTCTGGACCCTGTTGCTAGAGTAACCTTGTCTGTTGAGTTCATCGTGGCTGCCAAACTGACCAAGACCCAGAGCCCTCCTCTTTTTATAGGAAATTTAAAAACCACATCTATTCCACTTTCTTTCTTTCTATTGTCCGAAGGGCGACATGGAAGAGATTACTACTAAGAATAACCACGAGAATAATCACTTCCGGTTAGGGTGGGAAATGGTTGCTCCTGCCATTGCACCAGCTCTTGATCCCCAGCTGGTGGCGCTGTTCTGAGAGGTTGTGAAACCTTTGGAATGGTTGTGTGTGGCTAGGGTTAGGTAGGGGCGGGGATGAGGAGGGGGGGATGGACTTGAAGATGATATCCCAGGAGCACTAGCTCCCCCCCCCCCCCGCCTCCTTCCTGATCTACCTAAGATGTGAACAAGGCCCACCACCCAAGCTCCCATGGCCACCTAGGAAATCCTCTCAGCCAGGCTCATCTCTGCCGTTGATGGATTGTTCTCACTGGCACTATGAGCTAAAATAAGTCTCTCCTTCCCTAAGTTGCTTCTGGCAGGTGTTTTGTCACCGTGATGAGAAACTTCACTAATATACCTGTATTTCAAGGCGACTTGTTTTCTCAGTTCCTTTGGGTAAGATAATGATGCTTTCTGAAGGTCCCTACTCTCTTGTGGGGGGTGGGGGGGGAGAGTCTACCTATCCCTATCTACAGCACCCTGAGTTCTGATGGACAGGAAACTCTAATCCAGGAAGGAGTCCCTGAAACCGCGATACTGGGAAGGATATACAGGGTCTGGAATTTTGCTCTGAAAATCCGTGGCTTGAGGATGGCCTCAGCCTTGGCTCCTCTCTGCCCCCTCATTTCTCTTCTGAACGGTGTGATGTCCGGTTCTTTGGCTCACTGCTTCTGCCTTCTCAACGTCAGCTAAACAGCCGTGGGAGTGGGCTTCACAGCTGGGGGGGGGGGGGCTAGAGCCCGGCAGCTTGAGCAGCAACTGCCACAGACAGTGAAGGACTTGAGCCACTATGTATGCTGGGAGTGGAAGTGACCGTCTGTGCCTCCAGGGTGTCTCCACTGGTCCCTGATGCCACCCAGTGCTTGTGGAACACACAGTCTGATCCTGTAATTGAACACTCTGTTCTAGCTTCTGTTACACTAGAAACTGAAACAGATTTTTTTTTTTTTACACAGTAACCACATCAAAAAGCTGACTCTGCCCGACCTATCCTGAGCTCTGTTTATATGGAAGGGAACAGGGGCTGGGCTCCACGTCCAAGGCTGGGAGTAAAGAAAGGGGTGATAGCAAACAGGCCCCCATTACTTGCTCCAGCCATTGTCTTCCTCCTGGACACAGTAGTGACATGTCCCCTCTGTGATAAAGTTTCCCCGGCAAATAACACCCCCTCGCTAACGGTGTAGAGGTAGTCCTTGTGGGCCATGGATGTTTTCCTAGGAGAGGTAGCATTTTACCCATTCACCTGCTGGGGGGGGGGGGAGTGTGTTCTGGAGCCAGAACTTCCTTCTCTTTTGAAATGAATTCTTCTGCTGCTGTCTGCCTCAGTCTAAGTTCAGAGGCAAACACAGGGAGAGAAGTCTCGCCCAAGGACTAATCCTAATGGTGGAGGGAGATGGGACCTAAATAAAGGAGTAGACCCAGCCTGTCCCCAGAGCATTGCAGGAGAGCTGTTCCTGTACCTGTGAGTCCAAATGAAAGGGTGGGGTGGCATTGGGAGCAGAGTGGGGTGCAGAGCCTGGAAAAGCACGCAGACCCTCCTGATGGGGTAACCACAGTAGCTTCACCTTCTGCATCCCTCTGTGTGTGTGGTGGTGGTGGTGTGTGTGTGTGTGTGTGTGTGTGTGTGTGTGTGTGTGTGTGTGTGTTCTAATGTGAAGGTGCACATGTGTTTACATTTGAGCGAAGGCCACAGGGCAGCCTCAGCTGTCTACCCTCAGGTGCTGTCCACCTTGCTTTTTAAGATAAGCTCTCTCATTGACCAAGTTGGTTAGGCTGGCAGGTCAGACACCACTAGGAATCTACCTGTCTTCGCCTCCCTAGCACAGGGATTTCACATGAGCACCACCGGTCTGGCTTTCTGTGAGGCGGGTTCTCAGGGAGGGTATAAAACTCAGGAGCTCCAATGTTTTACCCACTGAGTCCTAGCCCTCCTGTAACCTAACTATTCTAGGGGCACCAAAAGCGAGGGAATGGTGTCTGCAAGGGATTTTTCCAGAAACAAGTTCCTCTCCGAGGGATAAAAAGAAAACTACCTTTCTGGGGTTGCATAGGCGGATTTCCGGCCCTACCCCCCCCCCATGCTCTCTCTTTTCCAGATGAATGGAGTCAGACTGGCTGAGAGCTTCGGGGATAGGGCCTCCCCTTAACCACATAGGCATGGAAGACGCCCACAAAGGCAGGAGAGCACCCTCCCTTTCCTCGTCCTATCCCGGGGATAAAGCATCTAGATTTGTAAGGACACACCTGCCCGTGCAAAAGGTCTGCTCTCAGGATGAGCACAAACGCTCTTTGGAACCTGAGCAGCAGCTAGCTCAGACTCTTGCAGTTTACAAGTCTGGGCACCGGACCCAAATGGAGAAATCCACCAAGGCTCCAGACGTCGGTACCCACACGAACTCCAGCCCAAGGGCACAGACAGTGTCTCTGCTCCGATTGCTGGCTAAGAAGCAATTGCTGCAAAACTGACTCTCAGGCCCCCTCTGTGAGCAAGCCCTGTAACAACACCCTAAAGAACAGCTGTTCCTGATGGGCTGGGCAGGGCCTGAGCTCTCAAGCGTGTAGTTCAGAGTCTGGGGCTTGGGGGTAGGGAGGCAGAATCTGGGTTTCTCAGCGATGGGAGGGGCGTGGCCACCTAAGGGGAAGAGATCTAGGCTACTTGTCCCCGAAGCCACTCTTCAGTCAAAAACTCAGACGGACAACAAGCCCTAGGCCTGGACTGGGTTCAGACTGCCAGGGAGAAAGGAAAAAGCAGGGTTTGAAGTGGACGAATGGAAAGCTGAAGACAAGCAGGCTAGTTTTTCGCCTATTTCCACTAAATGCTCAATGTTCCTCCAAGGCAGGTGAGGAGAGAACGGAAGAGCGATGAGAGGGGTCCAGTGCCTGCGCCCATTCCGCAGCAACGAGAGAAGAGGCTGGGGATGAGGCAGAGCCCTCAAAGTCAGTGAGATGCCTGAAGGGCAATGACCAGAACAGAAAGACAGCAGGGGTGTGTCTCCGAAGACCTGGGCCCCCGGAGGCAGGAAGAGAAAAGCTGGCAAAGGTGAAGGGCCTCAACCCTTCCTTTTCCAGCCGAAATACCGACCTTGCAAGGCTGATTTCTCCCAGCAGGCTCAGTGCCAGGGACTACACAGTCTTTTAGGAAACCCACGGAACTGTTTTAATTTCTTTTAAAATCAGGGGAAAAATTAAATGAACTTTTAAATGAAAGAAAATGTTTTAATATGTAGTAATATATTTGTTTTTATGCCAACACAGCCGCAAAATATTACTTTTAATATTTTTAATAGAGAAAAGCGCCCACGGAGGTAGAGGCGTCTGTTGCCTGTAAGTGCAACTGTCAAAGGGGTCTTCCAGCTCCTGGCCTACCCACACCAGAAGGTACATTCTGCTCCCTTCCCTGGGCCACGAGGGAGGACCCCTCTGGCTCTCTCCTTTGTGTCTCTGCTGCTAATGTGCCTTTAAAGGGGGAGCTCAGAAGAAGAAGAAACAAAGAACGCACGAGTTTGGCACCAACTTCACTTTCTCAGCCTTCTGCAAGTCCCAGGCTTCCCCTTTATCTTGCTCTCCGCCCTGAGCGGTTCCAGACTTTTAAAGAGTCTGACCTGGGAAGGGAAAACTGGAATCAACCGGTACACACACACACACACACACACACACACACACACACACACAATCTTCCCAAACTGTCCTGCCTGGTCGAATCCAGAGGGGTCCTGGGGGCTTCATCCTATGGGAGACTGGGATAAGGCCTTCTAGGGAGGCAGTGAGGGAGGGCTGAAGCTAGAAGACCAGGCCAGAGAGAGCGGCTCGCTCGCAGCCCGCACTACTGCCCTCCGGTGGGTCCCGGAGACGCCAGGCGCCCGCGGCCGCGCACACGGATTGGGTTTCTGCGGGGCTCGCTCCCGGGCCTGGCTCGGGGCCGCCGCCGCCCCCTCCCTGCGCGCAGGCTGCGCTCCAGTCGCGGCCACGGGGTAGCGCTCGGCCCCCCTCTCCGCGTCTCCGCCTCCGCCGCGCTCGTCCCCGGCTCCCGCTGCCCCCGCAGCTCCAGCTCGGCTCAGGCAGACTCTCAGGCTCGGCAGCAGAGCGGCTCTGAGGACGCTGAGCCCGGGCAGCCCAGGGCTCCAGGCTCTGCGAGGCAGCTGCTGCCGAGGTGGGCGAGCATCAGGCGCGGCCGAGGAGCGGGAGCAGCCGTGGAGACTCGGGTCCCCGCGCCGGGCGAAAACGCCGGGCGGCCGAGGCGGCGCTGAAAACCCCGGATCCCAAGGCTGCCGGCCGGGCTTTCCCGGTGCAGCTCGCGCCGAGCTCCATCCCGGGTGCGGCGGAGAGCAGGACCCGCCGGTCTCCTCCTCTGGATCGCCCGCAAGAGGCTCGGTGCCCGGGCGCTGGCTGGAACCCGGGCCGCCCAGCCGGGTACCCGAACCGGGCATCCATCCCTGCCCGCAGCTGGCGCAGACATGGGCGCACGGGGCTGCGCGCCGGGCCGTGGGACCCGCAAAGTTTGCTAACGGGAGGTGCTCAGAGCCTACGGCGAGCCCCGTACCGAAGCCCCAGGGGAGGTACCCCCGAAATCACTGAATTGGGCGCGAGGACCGTGGAGCTGAGAAGGGTGGCTCGGCCCCGCTAGATGCCTTCTGCAAAGTTAGAAGAGAAGAAAACTTCGGCTCCGGGGAGATTCGGACCGTTATGCTAACCGCGCCCCCCGAGCCCCGCGCCCCTTCTAAAAGACACCCGGCTCCCGCGCCTGCTACTGTGCTCCGCTTGCATCAAGTCCCAGGGGCCGGGCTCCTGGAACCGCGGTGACTACGTCGGCCCGGGAGAACCCAACCAGGGGGCGGGGAGGGGCGGGAGGCGGGCAACGTGGCCACCAGGAGGAAGTTTCCTGAAGTTGTCCTCTCATTCGGGAGCTCATCCAGCGACCAGGCCGGATCGCAGGGGTCGCCCTGCCTGCGAGAAGTAGTCTGAGTCGGGGTGCTAAGGGATACAGGCACCCCGAATTTGAGAGGAGGCTTGGCCTCTTTCCGCTCTCCCCTCGCTTTACGGAATAGCCAGCGCAGAAAGAGGAGAAAGTATTTGGGGTCGCCGGTGCGGCCCCTACGGGCATAGCGTCCAGGACTTGGCCACAGAGTCTCTCGGGACCCCACAGGATTATAAAGCAACTCGCAAAGAGGGGGCACTTTAGAGGACCCCTCGGTCAGCATGGTCAGCAGCATGTGGAGGCTGCCGCTCTGGACTCTACTGGCCCTGCATCGGATCCACTCGGCCGGGGCCCAAGGTACGGTATGGGTGACTTTCTCCACGTGGAACTGGAGAAGGGGTTTGGGTGGGCAGAAGAGAGGTGCCCCCTTAAGACACCGCGTTTGGCCCAAGCTGGACCATCTCTTGTACGTCTCAATGCTCCTGGCTTCTTCGATTTGGGGGGCTCTGTTTGGGGTGGGGCAGTGTCCCTGATACTTCTGGCCTTTCTGGACCGGGAAGGTGAGGTTGCCGGGAGGTGGGCCTTTGTGGATACTCTGGTCGGAGTAGGAGGGGCGTGTCATTCCGTGTCTTAGCTCCTTTGAACTCCCTAAGCTCCTGGTCCGAAAGGAAGGGCAAACCATGGCAGGCAGACACTGGATGGTCCCGGGGCGAGAAGATGGGGCGGGCAGAAGCTGGGAAGAAGCCGTAGTGGGGGCTCAGGGTGCCCGCTTGATTTCCCCTCAAGAGCAGCTACTCTGCTTAGCCATGTATGGGAGCCCGCGCCTGGCTGCCCGGCCGGCTGCGGCCACGAGAGCTGGGACGGTTTGGCGGCATGGTCCTGGAGCCTAGCGGCGAGGACAGCGGCAGACCCAACCCCCACCCCCACCCCCACCTCGTCACACCCAGCGGGCAGCCCCAACCTCCAGTTTCCAGGACTAGCTGGATGTCTGGCCACTGCCGCTTTGATCTGTAGCTGCCCAGAGCAGACAGCCTGGTGAGGAAGGGCTAGTGGGTGTTCAGTGGGTGTGCTGAAAGGAGGTGTGATGGGGTTGTCCCTCCCCGCCTCCTGCAGCGGATGCCCGCACGTCTCTAGGGTCCCCTGGAGGGTCGTGGTGGTAGACTACAGCAGCGGCTGCACCCGAGATTTCTTGCGTTTGTGGTTGGAGGATTCAGATGGTGGTGGCCGTGGTGGCCGAGCGGCGCCTGCTGGGGGCAAAGGGAGAAGTAGTCTAGATTGAATCCCCAGACTCACCGGTTCAGCTTTAGATTTCCTTCGGCTTTCCAGGCTCACAGAGAAGCCAGACCTACCCAAGAGCCAGGGGCTTCGGGGCTTCGGAAGGGACTGGGATGGCGCTGCGATCCCCTTACAGAGTCTTCCTCCACTTCTGGGGTCCCAGAGCCTCGGAAAAGAAGGGTCCCTACTGTGTCCCAAGTCAGGAAATCCTCAGAGCCAAGATCAGAGATGAAAACGATCGGTTGTCGCTCACGGGGCCGAGGAGGGGACTTTTTACAAGGCAATTTAGGTAAAAGCACTTCGAAAATTTCTAATGAGTGCCATAAATGTAAGGCAATAAAAGTTATTATTTTTATAGTGATCATAAAATCTTCCAGTAGGCAGGGACCTCAGAGGTCATCGAATTCTAGTAGCCATTTAACTGATGGGGAAACTGAGGCCCTGTGCAATGAACTGACTTGCCCAAGAGCACTCTGATATGTGGGGTAGATGCCTAGACAGAGAGAGACCTGGTGAGTTCCGAGCCCATCTCTAACAGGTACCTCTGTAGCCTCTCTTGTAGGGTTTTCACCCTGTGGGGACCCAGGACAGTGGCCCTGACAGAGTTGAAGTGGGCTGTCCTCCACTCTGGGTACCTGGCCAGCTTGTTCTGAGTTGGCTGTGGAGGGAGGGGGTGTGTTTCTGAGGGGTACCTTGTGTGGAACCCTTTAGCTCTACTTTAGTGCGGACTCCAACAGGACTGTGTAACTTGACTTGGTGGGACAGGGAGCTCACCAATTGGTCTCCCATCTAAGACCACGCCCTTGTGGAGTCTCCAGAGCACCTTTCAGTGTGTTCATACCCCAGTCACCTCCACAGCTCCCCACGTTCCTGAGGCCAAGGTGCCAGTGTCTTACTGAAGTATGGCTCCCCATTCCCATGCCTCTCCCAGGAAGAGCTCCATTCTCCTGATAGGATCAGAGAAGCACCTTTCTGACCTCCAGGACACCCCCACCCCGCACCCCTTCCCCCGACACTCTGGTAGCTGTTTTCCCTCAATGCAGGGCTACCTGAGCTTCTTCTGCTTTGATTATGGTCTCTGGCTCTTTACATGTTTGCTTGCCAGCACTGCCCCCCTTCTTCCATTTGTCGCCCTGCAGAGAATTGTGGGAAGAAAATTTCTGGACTCCACCTGGGGGGCAATGCTGGGCTGCTATCCAAGGGTGAGGTTAGGGCACAGGGTCTGCTTTGGGGTTAGTTTTCCTGCCTCTAAGTCCCTGCCATTACTCCTTTGAGGATAGTTAAAACCTCAGCATCTCTCCGGCCCTGTAGGGTCTGTCCTGCAGACATGGTACACACAGAGACACCCAACAGCTGCTTCTCCTTCGAAACAAGTGCCCTGTGGTTACTCCTGTGGGGTAGTATGGCGACTTTGGCCCAGTTCTTTTCCCAGGTGCTGCACTAAGCTACATTACCTGGTTGTACTGAAAACTATCATTTGGCCATTTCTCCCCAAATCCATCTTACATGATTCCAGCTCGTTTCCCAGACAAGATGCAGTAATCACATTGACAAAGCATTCCCTCCCAAACTAGGAAGATGGGAAAGGGCTCTCATTATCTGGCAAAGACACTTGAGGAGATGTTTCTGCAAGACTCTTAGCCGCTGGAAGCCTCAGTTTCCCCATCTGTACCTTGGGAACGATATCTTACTCTTTGCAGAATTGGTATGGCTTACAGGGATTTCATGGAGAGGTCCCTGCAAGTCCTTTNNANACACACACACACACACACACACACACACACACACACACACAGAGAGAGAGAGAGAGAGAGAGAGAGAGAGAGAGAGAGAGAGAGAGATGCAGACTTCCTTCTTTGACTACATTGATGTTTCCTGGGGAGGTCCTTAATGCTCTGAGCTCCCAGGAACTCATCACAGGTAGATTTCCACCATTCCCCAGGAGCTGGGGTTGGGAGACCATGGTGATCCTGGAAGTCTGAATTACTGAGTGCTTTGGAGAATTTTTCATATGCTGGTGAACTTGGCCATTGCTCGAAAGCATCCAGGCCGGCCCAAGCTGCTGGGAAGAGGGCGGGGGGGGGGGGGCTGCCAAGGCAGCCCTTCTAGGAGGTTCTTTTTCAATAGAATTGCACGGGGGGGGGGGNGAGGGGCGTAGACCAAGAGGACACTGAGGGTGAATGAACCTCTCAGTGGGGAAACCCTGACTGAGGCCTGGAAACTCTAGTCCCGGAAGCTCCTGGAGAGTCCCAAAGGGAGAAAGTTTAGTGCTGCGAGCTAATCACGATAAAAGCCAAACAGCACACGGGGGAATGGGATGAAAGTTTAATTACATGGTGTGGCTAAGCTGTAATTATTAATTACTGACAGCAAAAAATAACTTATTGATCAGGGCCTCTTGCTAATTACCAGGAGGCCTAGTGTCATGCTTGCCCGGGGCTCAGCTGTCAAAAGCTCTACAGACGCATGAGCGTGGGGTGGGAAAGGGTCCTGCTTCCCCATCCCTTTCTCTTCCACCCATCTATCTCTCACCCTGGGTACCCCCTTGATGTGATGGAGGGGGGGTCTGGAACCTCTTGGTATGGTGAGATGAGTGATGGAATTTGGTTCTTGCTGCCTCTGGCTGCAGAAGTTCCCCCACTTTGTAGGGTGGGGTCACTCTGAACCCAGAGCAGAAGCTAAATCCTGCAGGCAGCTTGCACCTGCTATGGAAACTCTCATGCACTTGCTTGGCAAATATTTATCGACCACCTCTCCCTTACGTCCTCTACTGGAAGGCGGGAGTAGGGGCCAGGAACCTCATTCCATCAGGGAAAGAAGGCTGGGAAGGAGGCCAAATCCTTTACAGCAGGCCGATGTTTAAGCAGGACCTCAATGGCTGGCTTTAAGACGGTGTGTTAAACTGCATATCGGAACATATTTGACCTTGTTCCCTAGGACACAGTTGGGCTGTGAGCTAAAGGAAAAAGAGAATGGGCTTCTTTTCTGTCCCGGGGATTCAAAGAATGCCTGGGAAGTTCCAGAGCTGTCCTCTACCTGCAAAGCTAGGGCCAGTGGCCACGTGGCTAGCTTTCATACCTGCATGCGATGGAGGGCTCATTACTGTGAACAAGAGGCTGTTAGACATTGCCTCATGATGATGAAAGAATTGGAAGGTACATTGTTGGTTAGTCTAGAATTTAATGGGTTCCCTGCTTGGCGGGAAGCCTATTCCCTGACTCCCTGCCCCTTTTGGGGGGAGTGGGGAGCTAGAGCTGAAATTGGCATGGGGTTACTGAGCTGCTTCGGGTTACCCACTTTAGCACCACCTCCCCCACCATCCCCAACACATTATTGCAGAGGCCCCTGGAGCTCCCTAAGTGGTAAGAATTAGTCACTGTAATTTAGGTCCTTGCGATGCCAATAGCAACAAATGGGCCAGCAGCAGATCCGTCTACTGCCTGTAATGGAAAGGAAAACAAGCCAGTTGTTGAGACTCCCCTAGCTACACACCACTCACTGGCCCCTGATGTCCTCATGCTGGGCAGATGCAGAGCCAGGGAGCCTTGCTGGGTGAAGGAGTATCAGGGCTGCCCAGGACCCCACTCCAGACTGGATAGAGAAAATTGGCACCTCTTTGGGCACACCCTCAGGAAGAGAGTGTGGACCAGGCCACGACTGAGCCAGGAGCCTGGCAAAACCTTCCTCATGTGGGAAACTGCCGGTGGACTGGGAGTTCCCAACTTGGGTCAGCCCCCTTTCAGCCCCCACTTCCATCACGAGGATGCTGAACTGAGCAACTGAGCATGCTCCCTGTCTCTGAAGTGAGGGAAGGACAGGTGACATCTAGCTCCTTGTGGTGGTTTGGGTGGTGAAGTAAGATTATCCAAATAACTTTGTATTTAACTCTTGATAAGCTACGAAGGCGTAGAATGTTCTGGACATGTGGCTTTAAGGATGGCTGAGTCCCTCCTCTGCTGCCTCACCACATCACCCCACTCACTCATTCTTGTACCTCCATAGGGCCTCCCGTTCTTAGAGCTCTCTGAAAGCTGACCTCTAACTGCCTCTAGCATTCCTGGAGTTACTGACACCCAGTTTCCTAGGACTCAGCTGATGTCCTTTGCCCATCTCGAAACTCCTATGCTCGAAACACTACACTGCTGTCTCTGCCCTTCTTTCTGCAGAGCACCCCTCTCTCGGTGCATTGAGTTGATGGTTGGTTTAATGCTGGTCTTTTGTGTATCCATTTCTCTCTTGTATTTGTTACTGAATTCCCAGCCCCGAGAGCAGTGCCTGGTACACAAGGGCTCAACAAATACATATGAATATGAATGAATGTATTCATGAATGAATGAATGAATGAATGAATGATGCTTCCTCTTGCCACCTGGCCCTGCCAACTTCTCCAGCTTCCAGTCTGGAACAGATGAGTGGCTCCTTAGTGCCTGTGGTCTCCTTGACTCTGTGAAGACTTCCTTGTGGCAAACAGCAGAGCACCCCAGAGTGAGAACCTGTCCCCCACAGTTGTAGTCTTTGCTGGTGGCTCTGGGCTGCCACTGAGGGAGTATCCTGCTTGATGTTCTGGTCCTTCTTTCCCAGATATTCTTGGCTCTGGCTCTGCCAGAGAAGCTGCCTCTAGAAGGTCTGGCCTTATTAGAGCTTGCATAGCTGTGGGGTCCTTTCTAAGGCCCTGCCAGCTACCCTCTACTCTTATGGGGTACAGGAGCAGAAAGACAGGGTGAAAAGTTTTGGGGTGATGTTTATCTGTGTCTAGATGCACAGGATCCTGTAGAGGAGAGGAGACAAGACCAGCCGTGTCACCATCCGAAGGCATTAGTCCCTCTCCTTACAGCCATTGGCCAGCACTGACTGTGGCCCCACCAATATCAAGGGAGAAAAACAGAGACACTCAGCAAAGCTAAGTACGCTGGTGCTCTAGCTGAGGTGTCAAACCCTCAGCATGATCCAAGAATTCTGTGATCCCAATGTGTGTCTTCTTGCCCCTTGCCATCTCCTACCTTCTTCTCAGTGAAACTCAACCATTGGTCTGTCTGGGAGATGCTCAGCCTGCTGTTCTGTCAGGGGACAAGACTGACCTAGGGAGGCAGCAAAGTTTAGGGCAACTTTCCTCCTCCTCTTCCTCCTCCAACATCATCATCACCACCACCATCATCATCATCATCATCCCCCTTCTCTCCTCCCCCACTTCCTTTCTCTTTTCTTCTTGGCTTTGGCCTCCACCCCTGTTGTATTCTCACAAGGCATGATGAACTTGGCAGAATTCAAGATCCCTTCTCTCCTTCCTTCCATCCCCTGTCTGGGGCATCCCAGAGCTCTTGGAGGAGCTGTCCTCAAGTCTCCTGAGGCTTTGGTGACTGGCTTGCCTGTGACCAAGCCCCACAGGAATCTCCCAAATGGAACAGGGCCTTGGGGTGTGGGAGGACAGAGGGAAGAAAAACAATTAAAATTTCATGCCAACTAGGGAAGCGATTAGTGGCCCAAAGGGGCCATGAAATTTTGATGCCATGATCATCATTCAGGGAGAAGGAAATATTACTGGCATGTGGCTCACATAGGGGACGTGGAGAAACATGAGGGGCTGTTGGAGCCAGGACCCTGGGATCCCCTCTGGGAAGCACTAGATGCAGACCAGGGAGGCCATCAATACGTGATTTAGAATCCAGGTGACAGGAAGGATACGGTCTGGTGCCCAAACGCTTGGACTGCCACTGTGTATGTAGCATGAGCTCATGACCAGTTAAGCCAGATTCTCCACGTCTTTTTAAACTGTCGCCACCAACGCAGCATGAAACATCGGAGGACCAGCTGGGGCAGCATAGACTGCTGAGGGGCCTCAATCATGGGAGAAGCCCTGGGTTTCTTCTTATCATTCACTGACTGGGTGACTCTGGATAACTCACAAAGACTGTATGTGCCTCGGTTTCTTTATTTGTAAAGTGGCAATAACAGTCCTACCTGCTTTGTTGGCTATGACCGGGGTTCATGAAATGGGCTAAACACCTAGAACACTGATCACACACGGGCTTCTTCACCTTATCACTTCTTCATCGTGGTGGAAGAGAAACAACATAAACCTTGGGCCTGGGATTAAGCAGGTACCCTGGCCCCAAAGATTTCTGTTTCTTCTGTCTTCCTCAAGCCTCCCGTGACATCAAAACTTCTGCACTGGCCATTTATTAGGCTAAGATATTCCCTCTCTTTAGCCTAAAATGCAAACATGCCCTCCAGAAAGCCTACACAGGCAGCTGTTCACAGCTGTGCAAACTTCAGGGTTGGTGTTTTTACTAGATCCTCTCGTAAAATGTCAAGTTGATACGGGTGGCTCTTCAGCCCAACCCATGAAGGATGACCAAAACAAAAACAAACAAATGAATGAACAAACAAAACATAAATGTTACTACTGTTAGCATCCAATTCAGAAGCATCCAATAATGTGCAAAGATTACATGATCTGAGGAAAAAAGAGATGGTGGTATATACAGTGCTCTGGGTTTGGTCCCTAGAACTACTGGAGGACAGACAGACGGACAGATGGATGGGTGGACACATGCATAGAAGGAAGGACAGGTGAAAAAGAGAGAGAGTTGGGGCGAAGAATTAGAAAGGAGGGAATAAGAGAGAGAAAGAGAATATGAATGTAGGTCAGCTGCTTCCCAGGGCACTGCCTTTGATCTAGGCATGATGGCCCCCACAGGCACTCCCTGCCACACTGCTTTGGACCTACAGGTCCAGGAGATTAAAAAAACAGTCTCCTGGGAGGCACCCCCAGCTTTTCAGGCACAGGGAATGGGAAGGTATCTTGAGATGGTCTCCCCCTCTATGGAAGGCCCAAGCTTTCCTCGGTTCTCCATGAGTTCAGCCGCAGGGAGTTCTCCATAGGTCCTGAGTGCAGGGGTCCCCATGAGTCACCACCGGGCCCCTCCCCTCCCTGTTCCTGTATACACACTCTAACCCATGTTCAGGCCGGCCCCCCCCCCACCAAGGGGGCCTGTGAGCACCCATCCCTTCCTTCCTCACTATAGACTCAGTCTTCTTCACTAACCCAAATCCTATTCCCCCAAAGTCTTGTGTGAAGCCATCAGTGAACCCAGCTATAGCACAGGCCTCAAGATTCCCACTCTCAAGACAACCCCCCCCCCAGGCCATGCATTCCATCCCTTGAGACACCCTCAGGCTGGGTTCCCATCATCTCTGGATGCCTACAGGCTGGTGAGAGGACAGGATACTTTCTGCCCTCGGGATGACTTCTGTCTGGATGCTCTGTCTTCCTGGGACACCCAGGCAGTGGTACCCCACCCTCTCTGGATGCCCACAATCTAGACGTCCTGTCCTCTTGGGGGAACCAAGAGGCTAGATATCCAATCCTCTCTAAATAACTAAGGACTGGGGGACCTACCCCCATCAGGGGCCCTGCGGACAGGAAATCCCACTCCCTCAGGACATCTGCAGCCTGGATACCCCATCCCCTCAGGATGGCCACAGAATGGATTTCCTTTTCCTTTAGTAAGGCCACATGCTGGATGCCCCATCCTCTTTAGCCTTGTTGATGCTGACTGATCTTGTAATATGTGTGTGAGAGACTGATTTCTTTAATTACAAACTCCTTGAGTCTACATAATAACGCTTCATCAACAAAGATGAAGGTATTAGACATCAATTACTTTTCCCAATTAATAAACTTAACCCTTTAAGGAGTGAACCACAAGAGCCCGTGAAGCCAGAGAGGAGAGAAAGTGGATGACACCAGAGACCTCCATTAATCTCACTGGGTCTCACTGGGTCCCTCGGGGTCGGGCTTTTTGACCCTCATGGCTGATGTGTCCTCTCTGGAAAGGGGGAGGGGCACTGGTGGCAGTGCCAGATTTTTCCAAGAGGGTGGACTTTACCTAAGGGGGTCTGGCTGCATGACCTGAATCCGCTGTTCATCCACATCACCTTTCCCTGCTAGGATTTTATTTTTCAAATAAATAGAAGTTTGCATTCCATTCCATAGCGTATCCAAATTTCATTTAAACAGACAGAGAATCATTTTAAAGCCACAAGATACCAGCTGAGATGTATACTGTATCTTTTCCTGTGGCTTCCTGGACCTCTAGGGGGTAGATGGGAAAACTCAAATTAGATGATTTCTTGGGTCGTGTCTTCTAGAAAAGTTCTAAAGTACCTGATGTATCTATTTCAACCAGTTTCATTTAAAAATTTCTGTAACCTTCTGAAGGTTACAATCGAGTCACACAGCTGACTGCGGGCCAGGGTAATCACCTGCCAGGGCTTGGCATCAGGTTGGCATCCCTGCCAGGTGCCCCAGGCCACTGGAGGGCTTGTCTCCTGGTCCCTCCTTACTCGTTTTGATTGAGATTGGATGAGTCAATCAGACGCATTGTTGCAGAAGCTTTTGGAGGCAAAGAGTGAGGAGGCCTCACAGACTCTCCTCAGGGATAGGGAGCACTAGAACTTCTGTGCTGGCAACATTAATATTTTCTGGCCAACTTCCTTATTGGTCTAGATGAAGGACAAATGGTATGTCTGTGAAAGATACTCACATAAATTTGAGATTTTATGAAAAGATCCAGTAAGAATATTCACCCTAAGACGTGCACAGCCGATAACAGCCTAATATGTAGCTTCTCTGAGGCATGTTTGAATTTGTCTTCTAGAAAAGAACATCTTCCAGAAAAGCACAGTCTTCACCGTAGTCTCCTCCCTGTGGTAGCTCTGAGCACCGAGCTCTGCCTGGACAGCCAGCACTAGCCAAGTGCTTCTGACATGGTCCTGTCATTTATCTGTTCCCGATGCATATGTGGATGTGTGTTCATGCAAGTTCATATGTGTGCATGTGCACATGTGTGTCCATACATGTTCACATGGTGCACACATGTGTTCATGTTAATATGGATGCATGTGCATATGTGTGCTCATGCATGGTCATATGGATGTGCTTGCACATATGTATATGCATACATGTCCATATATGTGCACTTGCACATGCATATGCATATATGCTCATATGGTGCACATGTGTGTTCATGCATGGTCATATGGGTGTGATTGAACACCTGTATATGCATGTTTATATGGTACACATGTATGTGTGCACATGTTCATATAGGTACACATGTACATGTGTTGCATGCATGTTCATGTGGGTGCATCCACACATGTATATATATGCATGTTCACGTGATGCACATGTGTGTGCTTGCATGTTCATATGGGTGCATGTACACACATATGTGCAGACATGTAGAGAGGCCTCAGGTTTTGTTGCTCAGGAGCTGTCCCTCTTGTTTGTGAGATAGGGGCCTGCAGTGAGCCCAGACAACCCACCTGTCTCCGCTTCCTCAGCACTGAAATTACAACTCTGTGCCCAGCTTTTTCATAAGTGTTTCTAGGGAGTGAACTCAGGGCCTCATACCTGCAAGGCATGTACTTTACTGACTGAGCTCTTTTCCCATCCCGGTCTCCTCCTGACTTCTCTGGACATTGTGTGCTTTGGGAACCAGACCCCCCCAAAATGTCAGTCCAGCCTCCCAGTTTCTGCCTGGCAGCCAACCTGGCCAACACCATTGTTTGTCTCTTGCCGCCCTGGCACAAGGTCTTAGAAGCCAGAAAGGAGCAAGACAATGCCCAGAGTTTATGCCTACTGACCATCGCCTCTATGTTCTCCTTCCTCTCTGTGGGCAACATAGAGCTCCGCTCAGCATTATGACCCAGAGCTTCTCTGTTCAGTCTTCTCTCCCGGTCTGGGTGTGGTTTCTACTTCCGGGGGGTTGGCAGATGGGCAGTCTCAGGCCAGGCTGCCAGGGAGGGCCGGGGGAGTTCCTCATTAGCTCTGCTCCGAGCTCATTATCAGTCTGCGCATCACTGGGTGAGAAATGGCTGTCGTCAGGACAGTAATAAATACGCGCCTGTCAGAGTTGATGTGATTGGAGTAATGAAGAGAAAGCATCCACCAAGAGAGGGATGCTGCGGGCTGGGGCTTCAGGTGCCAGAGAATTCTGACCACTGCCCATCCCCCTTGGCCTAAGAAGCAAAGGACTGGCACGGGGTGGAGGAGGGGGGTTTGGCATTGAGTGTGTTTCTCCTTAAACTGGGCTGAATGGAGGCCCTAGAAAGTTCTGGAAGCTATGAGGTAAAAGGGAAGATGGACAACACCAGGAAGAGAGGAAGGGGATGCTTGCCCTGAGCAGAGACGAACAGAACTAGCCACTGGAGAGTGCTGCTTTTGATGGCTCAGACTCCCGAGGTAGCCCTGGTTCTAGATCAGCCTGAAGGAAAGCATGGGGGAAACACACAGCCTATTGTTCACACCCCCTGGCCTGCCACCTCGCCTGCAATGTTAGAATGCATTGTTTCTCCAGAAACTCGGAATGCCCAGCACTGAGTGTGGAAAACAGACTTCAGTTCAGCCTCTTTCCCTCTCCTCTGGGGAAGATCCTGGGGGCCACTGGCTGAGTCCAGACAGGACCAAGCTGGACCTCCTAGACTCTGAACAGGAGAAGGGAGGGAGGGAGCTCAGACTTGATAGGGTGCCAGGCCCTGGAGACTGGAGCAGACAGGATGGAGCAGGTGAGGCTGCACCATTCTCTCTGCAGCCTCGGGAGCCACCTGTCTGGTTATGAAGTGAGGGTGGCCGGGAGTGGTGGATCCCTTGGAGGGCTTTTTCACGACCCCACACCCAGAGTTTCAAACCCAGCAGGTCGGAGGTAGGGCCTAGGACGCTGCATTTCTAACAAGTTCTGACACTGATGCTGGCTCAGGGACAAACCCTGAGGAGGCCTAATGTAGAAATTTGACCAGAGCAGAGATATTACAGCTGTGACTAAGTCACTGTGTCTGCTTCCGTTGCGGAGCCTGGCTTATTAACACCTGAACCCTAAGGCCTGTGTCCTTGTAACACCTGAACCCTAAGGCCTGTGGCCTTGTACTCGGATAAGGTGCAACTTGGTCTTCTTTATTTCCTCAGAAAGTTCTTGCTCATAATGTGTTTGTTAGTTTTCCAATGCTGTAACAAAATACCTGAGCTAATCGACTTAACAAACAAAAAGGTTTGTTTAGGTTCCTGGTTTTGGAGGTTTCCATCCCTCTTTATAGGCTCCACACTCTGGTTTTCTAGTCCGGGAATCAACCAGCCAAGCAGGACTAAGACTTCTCTGGTCCCTCTTCCTTGGCCTGTCCCCTGGGCAAGATGGGGACATCAGCAGAATTAGGTCGTGGGGGGACTGCAGATCAAGGACTAGTTCTTGTTCTAACTACCTTAAAAAAAAAAAAACAAAACTTTAGGAGCCCTGTGATTTAGTGGTGTGGAGCTCCTGGCTCCTCATGGACATTCCTAGGTGTCACTATGTCACCCCAAAGCTTAACCAGAGATACATGAGGCTCCAGAGCAGAACTCAGGGAACCCTGTATTCTCCTACATAATTCACATCCAGGGACTCCCAGAATTAGGGTGCACTGAGGATAGGTCCCATCGGCATCCTTTGCCACCCCACCAGTCACTCTCCCAAATGCCTTGTCTGACTTCCCTGCTTAGACCCTCCCCGTGTGAGGAGATATGTTAGCCCCATAATATGAATCAAGAAATGGGGGGCACAGAGAGCTCTAGAAACTTGCCCAAAGTCACCCAGCCTGTGAGCAAATCAAATAGATGCAGGGACCATCCCAAGCATTAGGCTCTGGATCTGTGTTCTCCACCCATGGGTGGCTCAGGACCGTTGCCCCTCCTGCCTCCCACTCAGTTTAAAGAGGCCACATTCCCATAACCAGTCTGTAACTTAGCGTAGCACTGCCACTCAAGAGTCTGATTTACCCTAACTAAATTAGCCACGCCTCTGTTCCCCCATCTGTTAAATGTAGGTTTAAAGCACATGAGTGAACTTACTTCCTCACATACGGAAGCTTTGGGGGAGAAGTGTCTGGTTTAGTGCTGGAGTCTAACACACCTAGCAACATTCCTGGCCTGTTTGTGTATGACTGGGGTTTCCCTAGACGTCACTTCTAAGACACATCCAGTCTATGTGGCTTGTGCCTATGACCTTGTGCTGATCCCTCCTGTCCTTTCAATCTGGGGAGGGGTCGCCACATGTGTACCCCAGCACAATCACGTGTCAGTCAGTGCACACTGAAACATGCAATATGACAAGAACTGCCATTACTGCCAACATGGCCGTCATCACTGGCCCATCTGATTCAGGACTCGTCAACTCTAAGACATGCTATGCTTTTTCATGCCCCCGATAGAGGAAAGGGGCTGGGCAGGCGCTATATAATCTATAAGGTGCGTTCTCTGACTCTAGAGATGTAAAAAAAAAAAAAAAAAAAATGAAAACAGAAAAGGTTCACCTGGGGGTAAACCGTGGTGATGGCTGTCCTGTGTGCTCGGCTCCTGCTTACCAGGCGCCCCTGAATCCTCCCTAGCCTCATGTACTCCTGGATTGGCCCTTGCCACCCCCAAGAGCAGAGCAGGCCAGTCACGTTTGTGCAGAAGATACTGAAAACTCACTGCTCACCCACGCAGCAGCGTTACTGGGCTCTCTTTGGAGTTCATGCCAGAGCCAAGATATAGTCTGGCTGTCCATGGGAACATTGTCTCGTTAGAGGTGGGCAGAGGGGGAGCAGGAAAGGCAAGGATTCTCCTGAGTCACCCACTGGTGGAGAAAACATTCCCAGAGCCTCTTTCTTAGCTGCAGATGGAAAGCAGACACACACACACACACACACACACACACACACACACACTCACAGAGGCAGAGCTATCCACTGAATAGACCCTCAACAGAGCTGGGAGATGACTCATTTGGTAAGGCGCTTGCCATGGAAGCATACGGACCTGAGTTCCTGCCCCAGAACCCAGATGAAAGCCTGGACATAGTGGTATACGCTGTGACCCCAGTGCTGGGGAGGCAGAGACAGGGGGATCCCCTGAAGCTTGTAAGCCAGCCAGCCTGGACTATGTGGTCAGTTCCAGGCCAAATGAGAGTCTGTCTCAAAAGGCAAGGAGGTTGGCTGACTCTTGAGAAGAGATGCCTGCATGCATGCATGTGCACACATACATACTCATAAACACACACATACATGCACACATATATACATACATACACACACATACATAGTCTACACATACACACACATACACATATATGCATACATACACACATACATACATGCATACACATATAAACATACACGCATACACATAATACATACACACATACATACACACACACACATACACATATCCATCCATCCATACACACACATACATTCACACACACACAAACACACATATACAAGGGACCACCAGTGAAACACACATTACTCTCTTTATCCCTAGTACAGGTACACATCTAACATTAGACCAAGCATCCTGAGTGAGACCTCCTACTCTGCCCCAGTCTCCAGATGCCCCCAGCTCCCTGCCCCACTGCTTCCTAGAATGTCCGGGCTGAGAAAACCTTTCTCCACCCTGCCTCGCCACAAGCTCACATTCCTCCCTCAGCTGCGCCCAGTGCCAGCACCTGTTTCCTGGGAACGAGGCCCCTGAGCGGTGAATGTCTGGCATGGGTTCCTGATGAGGTTGAGGGAGCATCCCCTCCCCCACAGCTGGGACTGCCAGGCCAGGACATAGCCACTTGGCCTGTCCCTTCCCCTTGGGCCAGCCCCAAAAGGGAAAGGAAGGGCTTGGCTGAGAGTCCACAAGACCCTGGACAGTCTGGTACAGCTGCGCCCATCCACTCTGCCTTTGGGGCTTGTTCAGGGAAGTTCCCTCAGAGAGGCGAGGCCCCGAGACAGCTGCTCCCCTTTTATCTCCCCACCCAATAACCCAGCCTTGACAACCTGGTTAGTCTGTCACTGCAGACCAACCCAGAGGATGAGGACTGTCCCCCTGTCCATCCTCTCTTGCTCTCTTCTCTCTCTCTGACTTCCCTGGAGTCCAGGCCTGTGGCTCTCTGGGTTCCTGGGCCGGCAGTAGCCAGCTCCACAGACTCTCTCTCTGCCTGGCTCAGTGCTATGCAGTCAGGGCTCCATGAGAGATGCCTTAGAAGAGGGTCTGTCTGCTAGCTCACTGGCAGGGCAGGCCAGCCTCCTCATCTGCAGGGCCTGGCACAAGATGGAAATGCAGCCCCTTGCTGGGAAATGGTTATGAATTTTAAGATGATGTCAGGGAGCATTAAACCAAAAGCCCAGGGTGACCACATTGGTCCCCTACCCAGAGAGTCTACAATGTCTGCCTAATCGGGGGTGGTGGGGATGGTGGAAGTCTCCCCTCTCCTTGGAGCCATTTTATACTCTGGAGGTTCAGTCGCCCAAGTACTTGTTTTTCTGTTATTCCATTTCTGGACCTTGCTTACTCTTCCTGGATGGCAAGGTAAGGGGACCCCTGTCACAAACCCCGAGGATAAGTCATGACTAAGGAATGGTAAGCAAGCTTGGGAATGTCCTGTGCTTATCTTTAGTTTCACACAAGATGCCAGGGAATGAGAGCCAGGGGCTAAGGCTCGGGTGCCTGCACGTCTGGTCCTGTCCAGTGTGCAATGCTTTCTCTCTCTGCCTCTGGCTCCTCACCTCACGAGAGGCCAGTTACAAAAAGTCACAGGCTTCGCAGCCTTCGAATATTCCAGAAGGGATCTCTGCCCTGCTGCTTGGCCACTGTGGTACCTCAGCAAGATGCCCCACTTCACCCCACCTCAGGTGCCTCTGCTCTGAAGAGGGACAGGTACTCAACCTGAGTCAGCTGATGAGGACAGACGCTGGACACCGTAACTAATAAGACACAAGGTTGACTTTGGCGCCTAGTTTCAGAACTTTTCATATGTGATCAGCCAGACCCCTGTTGCCTGAACACCTATGATAAGGCACTGAGTAATGGGGAGGGGGAGGTGTGGCGAGGAAGAGGTGGGAAGTGTGGCAGAGTAAAACCGCTCATTTCATGGTCCCATAACTCCCTCCAAAGACATGCTTCGGTGACCCAAAGACTTCTACTCTAGCGTGAGTTCAAGCAAATCAAAACACCGTTGGGAACACTCAAAAGATAAGAAGCCTCAGATCAAGGCTGATCCTTGAGAGGGTTTAGGGAGATTCCTCGAGGCCAGATAGCTTGTCCCTCTGTCTCCAGTCGTGACATGGAGTGGGTGCTCTGAACCTTTGGTCATGCGGGCTATGCCTCCCCCAGGTGAAGCTAGGTCACTGGGTTCTGGTGGTTTCTATCCTGTGGCGTGGCTGAGAGTCTCGCTCACGCCAGCAGCAGAAGCAATCAGCAGACTGCCCCAAATGCAGGAAAGGGGGGCCCCACCCCAGCCCTGATGAGCAGCATCCACTTTGGATCCCCAGGTGGCAGGTGTTCATCAGAGTCCGGGAAGCCCTGGAGCTGGCTCACTGCTGTGGCTATTTTAGGATCCTAGAGACCTCCAAGTCCAGCGGCCAGCTTTACCTGCCTTCCCGGAATATGTGGGAAAAGGCGCGTGTCACAGTTAACGCTTGTGTTTGGAAGCCCAGTTTTCTGTCTCATGCCCCAGCATGGAGGACCTCATCAACAGGGTCAACCCTCCCGGATGAGAAGCTTCCCGAAGGCCTCGGTTTTGTTAATGGCTGTTTGTAGGGATGGGTTGGGAGGGGCGTCTCTGGTCAAGTCTCAAGAAGAACTTGAGAAAGAATCACTTCTTAAATAAACAAACCCCCAAATTCTCCAGGGGCCTGCAGGAGAGCTCTGTAGGAGCCATCATTTATTTAAGGGCAGTTCACTACAGTGTTGTGGAGATCCATTAAACAGCCAGCCTGGAGTCACAGGCAGAGGGGAAGCTGCCGAGGGAAACAAGGTCTGGGGGCTTCGGGAGAGCTGGCCCTGAGGCAGTCAGGCCTGAGTGTGCCCGCCCATCTCCACCCCTGCAGAGCAGGGAAGGAAGAGCAGGCAGCTGGTTAGGTTACCATCTTAGTTTCCCCCCACCCCTTACCCTCCATCACCTTCCTCTTATGCTCTCAGAGCCTGGGCAGAAAGGCCCCTCCCGATACCAGCCTGCTGATAAGGCTTCAGTTTCAAAGCAGTTGAGAGCCACTGAGCTCATGGGTAGCATAGGAACCCCAAAGCAAGACTCTGTCAATGACCTTTGGCATTTCCACACCCGTACCCTGGGGTGGTGGCACTTAGTCCATGAGGCAGCCATAAGAATTGAATTATTTTACAAAAGTTCCTAGGAGAGGTGCAGGCACACAGGTGGCATGACATAAATATGTGTTAAATAAGTAAAACTAAGGTGGGAAACACTATCCAAATGGGAAGAGGTGGTACCCCGTGGAGGAGACAGGAAGATGGGACATTTGAACTGGGAACAGGACAATCCATTGTTGTTAGGACCTAGAGATGCAGGCTGGTATATGAGACCTGGAAGTCACCATAGGAGCTGAGACCTGAAGACAGGCCCATCAGTAAAAGCAGGATGGATACAGTAGGGGATGCAGGGTCCCTGCAAGGATGGGGCCAGGGAGCCAAGGGGCTTGAATCCCAAGCCCAGGACTTTAGAGATTCAGCTCTGCAAAGCTAGAACACAGACCTGCCAAGCTCTACCCATGCAGGTATGGGGTATTGAGCATCCCTCTTGGACCTTCCTAGATCCAAAAGTTTTCATACGGTTCTTCTGGGGTCCTGACATGAGAGGGGGGTTCCAGTGATCCCATCAGGGGTAGGAAGTGGGCGGCAGAGCAAGTCACTCTGCCTGGGCTGTAGTCCTCTCTGCCTCCCTCCCACTAAAACACTAACAGGCTGAGAGGAAAAGGAAAGCAAAGGCAAGGAGGGGGAAGATTGAGGATTTGCCCACCAACCCTGAGCTCAGGAAACTCGTCCCACACATGAAAACAATTCCAGTCTGTATAATCCCCGAGGGTCAGCCTGCAGGTCAGGGAGGCTGCGGCTGCGTTGCTGGGGGATCTGCCTACACAGACACACAGACGCAGTGGGGCACAGGGGCGGGTCCAGCGTGTTTGCTGACTTTCTGTCAACCCAGAGATAAAAGGACTTTTTCCCCTTTGGTTGACCCCTCTGCTCAACAGGGAGAAAAGTACTTTAGCTCGTGGCTGAGCAGGAGCGAGGCTGGAAAAGGCTTCTGAAGTTTGGGAATGTGGAGCACAGCATTCCCTGCACAGCGTAGGATGAAGGGGTGAGGGATGATGCAGCATCAAAGGACCACATGGCTAGGTCCCCGTGTCTGTGCCGCCGCACCCCTCCTCTTTGTTCTGTTGCTGGGACGAGCAGGGTATGCGGCTGAAGGACATACAATCTCTCGTCCCCTTTGCGAATCTTAATCACTGGTTCTTAGAAGTTTGACCGTGATGTATCCATATAAGGCTTGCTTTGGATTTGTTCTGACTGCGGTTCACTAGCTATACCACATCTGTACGATGTTTATATTTAATTTATTTTACGTATTGTTTGTGTATGTGTAGGATATGTGTGAGTGTGTGTGTGTGTGTGTGTGTGCACGTACTTGTGCATGTCACAGCATGTATGTGGCGATCAGAAGACAATTTTGGGGAATCTGTTCTGTCCTTCCACCCTTATATAGGTTCCAGAGATGAAACTCAGATCATCAGGCACATGTGTTAATTACTGTGTCCCTCTAAGCTATCTCACCCACCCCACCCTCAGATCATTATATTTGTGTCTTTCATTAAATCTGATAAATATTTTGAAGCTTTTCAAGACTCTTTGTTCTTATCAGAAGTGATGCTATGAATGAATATTCAGTCTCAACACACATACATATATTACATTCATATGTGTGTGTGTGTCTGTGTGTGTGTGTGTGTGTAATTTCTGAATCCTGTGATGGTTCTTTATCTGATTTTTGTTTTTGAAAAACCAGTAGGTTTTTGTTCCCACAATCACTGAATAATTTACAGGCACTTTATCTTATCCGTAAGATTATATGTGTGCCTGTGTAGCTATGTGTATGTACCATGTGACTGCAGTACCCATGGAAGCCAAAAGAGGGAGTCAGGTCACCTGGAGTTGGAGTTCCAAGTGGTATGAGCCACCTGGTGTGGATGCTGGGAACTGAACTCGGGTCCTCTGAAAAAGCAGTGCATGCTTTAACCATGGACCCCAGTCACTGAACAATTTTACATCCTCACCAGCAATGTGTAAAGTTTTATATTTTCATGCTAACTCTTAAGCGTTTTCCATTTGACTGTAACTCTCCTGGTGAGTATGTAGTAGTACCCCATAGTGGGTTTGATTTTTTTTTTTAATAATATTTTATGGACTTAAAAATCAATCTACCCTCCTTCCCCACTGCCCTCCTTTGTGCCTCTGCCCTTTTCCTGATGCTTCCCCTCCTCCACAAATGGTTTTGCTTCCAGGTCACAGGCGTGGATTGATGGTTTGCTTCCCAGTGAGCAATGATATTCCCACTTTTAACATGATTGTTAGTTGGCCATTTGTACGGCCTCTCTGGAGATATTTCTATTCATCTTTTTTTTTTTTTAATGTGTAGGAAACTTTGATACATGCATGTGTATTCATACGTGTGGGATGCTTTTCTGTGTGAAAGTGCATGTGTGTGCATTTATGTGCATGTGCACATGTATGTATGCATGTGTGTGTGCATGTGTGCACACATGCATGTGCATGTGCATGCATGTGTGTTAGCCTGAGGTTAACAATGTTGGGAATCTTCTCCCACTGCTCTTTCTGCTTTATTATTTGAGGCAGGGTCTCTCAGTCAAACCCAGACCTTGTCCACATGGCCAAGCTTTTCTGGACAGCTTGCTCTGGGGACCCCTGCTTCTTCTGCCTTCTGAGGCTAGAATTACAGGGGTGCTGCTGTGCCCACCGGGCACTTACATGGAGGCCGCGCATTTGAACTCCAGTCATCTTGTTTGCGGGGCAGGCACTTTAACTGCTGAGCCACCTCCTCAGCCCTTTCTTTCTTTTGAGTACATAGGCTTTGCTGTTGTTAAGTTCTTTACATATTGTAGGCACCAGGGCAGTGGTTCTCAACCTTCCTAACACCATGACCCTTTCATACAGTTCCTCATGCTGTGGTGACCTCAACCATAACATTATTTTTGTTGCCACTTCATAACTGATTTCACTGCTGTCATGAATCTTAATGTAAATATCTGTTTTCCAACGGTCGTAGGCAACCCCAAGAAGAGGGTCATTTGACCTCCTCCAAAGGGATTGCACCCCACAGGTGAGAGCTGCTACACCAAGTCCTAGTCAGATCTATGCCTCTTGAATAGTCTCTTCTGTGGAAGATCCCTTTCTAGTCTGGACATTGATCCATTGTGAGATAACTTCTGGGTTCCTTTTCTCTTTACTGTGTGTATCATTTCCAGTAACACAACCCCCACCCACTTATTAAAGAGACTTTTTCTTCCATTTCTTGACCACCTTATCAGTTATAGGCTGCTGCAGTGGTAGAGCTTGGATTCTGGGCTCTTTAGCCAATTGTTTTCTGTCTTTCCCTCTGAGGACGCTACACTGTTCTCACTAATACAGTTTTCTCCCATTGCAAATGTGGCTTTCTGGGCGGTGCTGATATCAACCTGCCTTCGAGTTCAAAGGCTGGTGAAAATGTCGTACTAACTTCTCCTGAGAACAGAGTCACTCCCAAGTTGGCCTGCTTCGTCTTGTGCCTTCCATCAGTGACCTTCTGGCATTTGGTCCAGAGTTTATGGATGGTTACTGGCATGGATGTCACTTGGGCATGCAAAGGTTGACCGCCGCTTGTCTGTCCCCTTTCATCCACCATTGCTTCCATGGCTCATAGTAAGAATGGTAGTGTAGAGGAGGGTATGAAACTTACCTGTGCCTGTCCCCTCGGTCCCCTCTGCTCGAGGGTCCCCTTTGCTCTCAGGAACTCAGCAGCCTGTAGATCGCACAGGGGGATTTGAATTCAGTTCAATGGTTTCTCAGCCGCGCCTTGATCACACAGTCTTTCAGTAGCACCTCGACGAATACTGAGAGTTCTCGACAGTGAAACAGCAAATGGGTGGTCCCTCGGCGATTTTTGTCTGGCACACCTGGGTGGGTTCATTTAGATGAAAGTGAATGAATGAATCCACAGACCCACTGATCTCTCTCTCTCTCTTTCCATGTGGAGTGGCACCTTGGCATTTCTACTCCAAGCCAGAAGCCACATTTGAAATGTGGCCAGGTAGCGGTGCTAATCAGCTGGCCATCTCTAAGTGTCAGAGGGGGTGCTATCTGCAGGCTAATGAAAAGGTTTCGCTTACAAAACTCCTGTTTTCCCTACTTGCAGGTAAGAAGGTATGGCTGTTGGTTGCTGGTCTTTCCATAGTGCCCCAGATACGCCCCCACAATGTACTTTTCTGGTCTCTTCCTGGTCCACGCTCTGAGACCCCCTCCTGTGCTTATCCACTGCTGGCAACCCCTATCAGAGCAGCCTGGCTGGCCCCGCCTCCTCTGTCCTGTTGGGTTTTGGGTATGACCCCGAAACAATCCCAACCAGGGCTGCTCACTGGTTAGTTCTGTCAGTTTTCACTAGTTCCCTGGTGCAAGGAAGTGGAAGAGATGACTCCCAAGGGCTCCGGGGCTCCCTCTGGTCATTATCCTTTTTCTCCAGGAGGTAGATCAAGGAGTCTTTGGTTAATGGGCATAAAGTGCTTTGAAAACATAAACTGTTAAGTGGCACCAGGGATGGACTTACTAATTATTTATGATTTCAGGAGAGCCAGTTAATTCACCCAGAGAGGGAGGTGCCGTGGAGGAGGGCTGGAAACATCATTCAGGAGGCTGCAAATGGCACAGCCCCTAGAGCCCCATACCTGGATTTGTGGCACACTCTATAGCCCGACAAATAAGGACTATAGGTCAGGCGCGTACGGTCTCCCCGCCTCGTTACATTACCAGGGCTTTGAGACCAGTCAGGTTCTCCTCCTGTCCTAGACTGAGATTCAACCTGCGCCGGGGAAAGGAAGATTGATGTTGTATCTCAGAACTCCCCAGAGAGATCAGACTGGAGAGACAAACTCAGAGCGTAAAGTCAGTCCAGAGTTGAAAAAGTGCTTGCTACAGAATCATGAAGAACCTGCATTAGAAAAAGTCCCGGTATGGTGGTACGCACGCCTTGCGCTGGGAAGGTAAAGACAGATGGTCAGAGTTCCAGACCAACGGAAGACCCTGTTTCAAAAGTAGATATGCCAGAGAGATGGCACCTGAGGTTGACCTCTGACACACACGGGATCGTAAGCACGCACACTCACACCTCTCTGCAGTGCCCTTCACCTCACAGAAGCCAGCCATCTGGCCCGCAAGTGTGCCCTCCCTTGTGGTCATTTGTTCCTCTGTTCATTCAGTAAACATTGCCAACTGTCTCTCCCATGCCAGGCTGCCAGGCGTAGGCATGTGAAAATCCTAACTCCCCTGCTGCCTCCCTTTCTGCCTAGCTTCCTAGGGAGAATGGCATCTCTGCTCACCAGCCCTTCCTCCCCCCTCCATTCCCAGCTGTCCCACTGGGCTCTGAGCCCTGGAGTCCCATCTTTCCCGAGGTATCCTATTGCAGTTCTGGAAAAAGCACCTACACAGAACCCCTCCCCCAGCTCCTGGGCACCGTTCTAGGCCTGGCCTGGAGAGTTGTAACTTCTTTGGAGTGCTTTGGTGTGCTAGGTTCTTAACCTTCTTAAAGAGCAATATAGAATATTCGTTGTTCCCAGCCTCAACAGCCAGGGTGAAGACTCCATTATTCCAGAAAATGGACCTGTAACCGTGTCTTAATTCAGTGGAGAGAGCAAACCAGAAGGAACTCTACCAATAAAGGACACAGGCTTAGGGCCTAAGAGCACAGGGACAACCCAGAAGGCCTGGGGTCAGCCTGCCTCTAACCCCTAGAATGTCCACAATGAGTCTGTGTGTGCGCCTAGCGTTCCGGCCTGGGGTTGCTGAAGCTGTGTGGCTCCTGTTGGGGAGACCTGAGGAGCACCAGAGTTTGCTTAGCTCAGGAGAGGAAAGGAAAGGACAGGGAAGTTGAGGAAGACTGGAAACCCGGGGCAGCCGAAGGCAGGTTGGAGAGGCGGGACCCTGAGGTCAGTTTGCCCGGGAGCAGACGCGTGGTATTCTGGGGGAAGCGTCAACTCCAGGACCTGGGTCCACTCTGGCAGACCATCAGGTTCATGGTGAACAGGACACACACTAGAGCTTAGGGTGGTGTCTGGGTTTCCATCATTTCCAGTGAGCAGAGACGATATGCCTGCCTCATCTGAGATGTTCTCTAAGCGCTCTGCACAGAACTCTGAATCCGCAGCGCCTCATGGGATCGTTGGGTTCCTCGTGCACTCTGCTCCTGGTAAGAGGGCAGTGGGCCACAGGTAATGCACTGAGACTGGGTTCTGTTCTGCTGGGAGCGGGTTTTGCGATCTCAGATAACTTACAGTCTCACCAACTTCTGTATTAGTCAGGGTTCTCTGGAGTCACAGAACGTATGGATAGTCTCTATATAGTAAAGGAATTTATTGATGACTTACAGTCTGCAGTTCAATTCCCAACAATGGTCAGGAGCAGCTGCGAATGGAAGTCTAAGGATCTAGCAGTTGCTCAGTCCTACAAGGCAAGCAGGCAAAGGAGAGAGAGAGTCTTCCTTCTTCCAATGTCCTTATGTAGGTCTCTAGCAGAAGGTATAGCCCAGATTAAAGGTGTGTGCCACCACACCCTGAATCCCAGATGACCTTGAACTCAGAGATCTCCCTGTCTTAATCTTCTGGAGTCCATAGCCACTATGCCTCAAGATCTCCATACCAAGATCCAGGTCAGAAACGTCTATCTCCCAGCCTCCAGGTTAGGGTCGCTGGTGAGCCTTCCTCTTAGCTGTAAGGCCCTAGGCAGACAACACCAAGTCCAACATATGCTATAGTCCCTATACCTCCACACCCATAATGGTCTAACTTATGATTTAGGCATAATAATCTGGTATTAGTAACAGATATTCTATATAAAAGTTATTTTAAGCTTATGAATTATTTCTGGAATTTTCCATGTGTTATTTTTGGACTGTGGAAAGTGTCATCATAGGTAATGGGAAAGAGCAGTGCGCTCACAATGAAGCTTGGGGCGTGGCGGCAGCAAAAATGGGTGGGTGGTAAAGCTAGATATACTAAGGCTGTCCCCTGCTCTGTCTTCCCCCAGACCCTAAAACACAATCCCACATCGAGAGCCGCGAGCACTCACACCAGACACGTGCTTCTTGTGTTCTGGTACGGTTCACGGGGCTGGAAAATACAATCAAGGCCAGCAATGATAATAACGAAAGAACACCAGTAGTTGGGGAACAGTCATTCCACACCAGGCGTGACGCGTGCAGCAACTGAGGAGTGGCTTTCGTGAGCTCTCTTTTAAAGATGCCTGTGCCATCTAGTCTCAGTGCCTACCTCCAGTCCAGCCTAGGCTTAAAGTCCAGTCTAGCGGGGCACAGGTGATGCTAGGAAAACCGAGGATGGCTAACCCAGTGGGAAAAGTCAGCTCCAAGGTCTTTAGGAACCCCTGGGCAAGCACGAGGTCTGCTCTAAGTGCCTCTCTGGGCTGTGCTGTGAAGCCACATAGGTAGGCACAGGCCTGCAGGGGAACAGAAGAGACACTCCAGACTGAGGACAGGTTGGGAAGGCCCAAAGCAATGCCAGGCTTGGAAACCTCACCCCAGGAGCATAAATTAGTGTGGTGAATGTAGGCGAGGCAGGGAGACTCTAGAGAGGGCAAAGACCAGATGGGCCAAGTGGGCAGAGAGTTAAGTTATCTCCTGTGTCCTGCACACCAAGAGATGGGGTCTCCCTCCTCCTCCTCTTCCTCCTCCTCTCCCTCCTCCTCCTCCTCCTCTTCCTCCTCTTCTTCCTCCTCCCTTCCTCTTCTCCTTCCTCTTCTCCCTCCTCCTCCTCTTCCTCCTCCTTCTCCTCCTCTTCCTCCTCCTCTTCTTCCTCCTCTTCCTCCTCCCTTCCTCTTCTCCCTCCTCTTCTCCCTCCTCCTCCTCTTCCTCCTCCTCTTCCTCTTCCTCTTCTTCCTCCTCCTCCTCTTCCTCTTCTTCCTCCTCCTTCTCTTCTTCTTCATCTCCCTCCTCCTCTTCCTCCTCCCTTCCTCTTCTCCCTCCTCTT
Source organism: Mus pahari (assembly GCF_900095145.1). NCBI lineage: Eukaryota > Metazoa > Chordata > Mammalia > Rodentia > Muridae > Mus > Mus pahari. The sequence continues at coordinate 81,260,927 of NC_034603.1, read as the reverse complement.
CCTCCTCCTCCTCTACTTCTTTTTGAGACAGGGTCTCATGTAGCTCAGACTGTCCTCAAACTCACTGTGTCACCAAGGATTATCTTAAACTCCTCATCCTCTGCCTCCACCTCTGGAGTACTGAGGTGACAGGCATGTGTCACCATGCCTCTTTCTGAGGTGCTGGGGGTTGGACCCAGGTCCATGTTAGGTAAGTGTTCTACCAACTGAGTTGCACCCCCAGCCCCTCTTTCCTGGTTTGGTTTTGTTTGTTTTGTTTTGTTTTTTTAACTGCTAGAGCTCTCTGGATAGTGAAATATTCAAAGTAGGCTCCAGGTTCTACAGAACCCCCTGGCAGGCATGTGGCCCACTCTGGGTACCTGTCTGGGCTGGGCTGTGCATTGTGTGTTTGGTTAAGTGCATAGATCCTTTTATTCTCCAAGATACTCCTTACCTCTTCTGTGGTTTGCAGCAAGTCTCCAGACCTTAGTTAAGTCTTTCCCGGAGGAATCTAAGAGGCCCCATCCCTCCCCTCTACCTCTCCTCCCCGCCTCTCTTCCTCCCAGGGGACTTGGCTGATGCATCCCAGGCCTAGCCTGCTGTAGCCCAAAATAGAAGGAAGGTGGGGCAGCTGGGCTGGGGGAAGAGATGCCACTGGCAGGGGCCTGGCCAGCCAACAAAAGGGTCCAGGACAACATGATGGATGGATGAGCACATGTGAGAGGAGGGACCGCACAATAGCTCCGATTTCAGCCACAGGCCTTCCCCACGCCTGCAAACAGCTGACAGCCATGGAAAGCGGATAAAATGGGATTAGAACAACCTTTCTCCAAAGGCAGCAAAGACTGCAGAGCGTGACAATACTGTCCCTGTCCTACCAGCTTCCCCAGATGATTCTGCCAGCCTGGAACCATCCCTCCCCTGGGGCCCGGGGCCAGGGACCTGGAGAGTGGGGGAGGGGAGGGACAGGACAGAGAGCAGCCACCATTGGTGTCTCCAGGGAGACCAGGCATGGAGCCACAGAGAGCCCCTGCTCCTGCAAAGGTCACCTTGTCCATCTTCCTGCCCCCTGCCTGGCCCCAGGATTATGGAGTCTTTGCAGGCTTGTACCATGGTTAGGCCTCCTTCAACTCAACTCTGCAGGGGCCTAACTAACAAATCCCTGGGGCCAGCTGCCCCATATCCCCTCCTCCCTGGCATGACAGAGTATCTGTATCAGGTGGCATCACTTTGCCCACAAAATAGTCTTGGTGCACAGCCCCAAGCTGCTGCCTATGGAAAAGCCAGCATGCTATTGTTGTTGTTGCTGTTATTATTATTGTGTTCTTGACATCATTGCTGTTTGTTTGCTGTGTCTATATATCCATCCCCTCCTTGGCTCATACTTCCATACCGTACAAGGACCAGGCTGAAAGGAGGGGACCTGGGCCAGAGAAGTAGGGCCATCCTACCATCATTGACCGTATTGTGACCTGCCAAAGACCCATTCTTGGCCCCGTTCACCCTCTACCCCAACAGGGCCCACGGAACAGTGAGGGATTATGGGACCTTCCGATCTAGCTTGTAGCCGGCACGCATCCAGGTCACGGCCGGCCGCTGTGTATTTGTATTTATCTTCCCTCGCTTGAAGAGGCTGCGGCAGGGGTGAAAGGAATTGATGTTTATTTTGATAACGAGTTCTCAATGCGTTTGCAAACTAATAAAATCAACTCATTAGGCTGCATGTTTAATTCACAACTGTACTGTGGGGAGCCTTCCCTGGTGGCTGATGGGTAATGTGGGCTCCCTCCTGAGATGGGGGGAGGTGTCTTCGGTACTTAAACTCTCTATGACCAGCAGCACGTGAAGAGGAGGATCTCTGCTCTTTCTTCCCTCGCAGGTCCAGTCCAAGAAGTAGTCTGAGCTCAAAGCCAGAAGACAGCTCTCTCTGTCCCTGGCCTCTGGTAGCATATCCCAGATGTTGGCTAAGGGGACAGAAGAGCAAAGATGGCAAGGATCTGGTCCTGAGGGCATAGGTACAGGTAGAGTGGATGGATTCTTGAGAGCTAGCATAGAACAGGAAACATCCTTAATTGAGTCATGTGATGTGGGACCCTTGTGGCTCTTTCCATGAGAGCCCAGTGAGCAAAAGTGAAGGGGTCAGGGGTCAGGTGAGGGGGTCAGGAATCATTTGTAGGGTACCAAGTCTAGGAGCTCTAGTAACTCAGTCTCATAATGACAGATCTTAGATCCCTTTCTCCGTGGTGCATGTTCTACTAACCATGTGAGCAGAGAATACCGAACTCAGAAGATAGACCCCAGCTAGGACTATGTTGTGCTTCTCTTATACACTTTCCCAGGGCTCTGGTCATCCAGGTGGGTAGTCACAGGAAACAGCTCAAGGAGGACCTAAGGAGAGTCCCTGGTCACAGTAGGCCCTGGCCCAGCTGTGGAGAGGATTTTGGCTCCACCATCGTCCTCTTGGGAAAGCTCTGGGTTCTGAGATGGACTGGGCCCTCCTATATGATGGGTTGTTGTTGTTGTTGTTGTTTGTTGTTGTTGTTATTTTTTTCAGAGAGGGTGCTTCCCTCAGGAATGTCACAGCACTGAATGACAGAGTGGGTGCTAACCTAAGTCTCCTACGTTCCCCTAGGAGAAAGCGAGTCATTTATGTCCCTCCGAGCTTGTGAGCTTGGGCTACGCTAACTTAGCCTCTCTGAGCTCTTGGGAGGTGGGCATCTCTTAAATAATGTCTGTGTGATCCCTTTCGGGCAGGACAGTGTCTCACATTTCTAGTAAAGTCCAGCTTCACTCCACAGAGAAGACACGGGCCTGGGGACCGATTCCACGTCCTTTGAAAAGTTGTACCATGTTTCTGATTAATCTTGTTCTTATCTCCCAAGAAAAACTCATGTCCATGAAGTTGAGATGTGGGGACCGCTCCCTTCCCTGTTTCTGTCTCTCTTCACTTCTGGACATTCCTGCTCATGGGCACTTGTCCCTTCCTCTGACACACCAAACACATACCTCCGCATATACATGAGCACGTGCGCATACACAAGCGCATGTGCTCATATGCCTCAGTTGTTTGGACACATGCCACTGTACACAAACACACCCACCCACCAGTTGTACACAGGCCACGTGCACGCCCCGCCTCTCACTCAGCTGCTTTGAGGAAATGAGCAAATGTGACTGCTCTTCTGACACTCTGCATCCTGACTGCGCTGAAGCAACCCTGTGAGTCAGAGACCCAGACAGTGACCCAGATACTGAGCATCATGCACACTGCCCTTGAGATGTGCAGCCTCTTGAGACATGGGATGAGACCAAGTTCAGGGCAGTGACAGAATGGCTGGTTGAGTGGTGCCCCCCTTTTCTGCAGTGTCTGGGATGGAGCAGGGAGATTCCAAATTAGAAGTAGGGGACCACATATACGTTGGTGTACCCCCAGTGGCTGGCAGGTCCCTCTTTATCTTCTGAGGACTATGTGTCCTCAGAAACCTCTGGCTCCTTTCCTTGGAAATACACATGCACACTTAAGGACGTACAACTTTTAGGATAGAACCGCAGGGAGTTTTGAGGTTAGCCCATGGAACCCTTGGGGCAGAGGCTCTGGAACACTTAGGTTTTATAAAGTACCTCCCAGAGTCCTTGATGGGGGAAGAGAGTGTCTCCTCCTGTCTTCTCAGGGCTGGTGGGGCCAGTGGGATGGGCAAGGACTCAGGTCTCCCTTGCAGCCTCCTGGAGAGCTCTCCCTGCTTACAGCCTTGCTGGATTGCTTTCATGGTTGCTTCTTGGTTGCTGTGGTGGGGACCCTCGTGTGTATCTAGCAGGTTCTGGAGGGATCCAGGAGAGTCTCATATGACAGCCCAACCTTGGTCCTGTCATTCCGTGCTTCCTTCCCATGCTTGGCTGCTTTGAGGTGTAAAGCGGCCTTAGGACGCTGTCGCACACATCGCTAAGATACCTGTCACCTCCATGCTTACTCATTCCCAGTAGTAGAATTGAGTTTTGTGGCTTCTCCCATCTTGTGATACTTGTAGTTGGCTCCTGCCCCTCCCTTCCTCCCTCCCCCTTCCCACCTCCTGTATGTCTTTGCTGTTCTTAAAACACAGAACTTTCATGTTTAGGAAGAAGCTGTTTTTTTCTCCTGTCCCCACTTCCCTCTTCCCTTCTTCTTGTGGTCCTACCTCAGGCTTGGACTCCTGCACCCCACCAGGCTGCCCCTGTGGAGCTGGTGATCAGCCCTTAACTGTCTTCTCCTTGTGTAGCCTACCCTTGCCTTGGCACCTCCCTCCTTGGCTTCTCTAGATGTCCAAACTCTGATGTCACCGCATCCTGGGACCCCACCTGGCTCTCCCATACACACTCCCACCTTGGTGATCTCCAACCCCCCCCCCGTGTCCACGCCCAGGGACCATGCCTATAAACATGCCTCCTATCTCGACCTAGCTGCCAAACTCTGCATCCATTTATCCAACTTGCTGTTCACAAAGATGGCTGCACTGTCCCAGCCTAACGTGTCTAAGTTTCCATTTGTCCCTCGAGACAGTCTCCTCCCTAGACCTTCTTGGCTTTGTAGAGGACGATGTGTGTCCAAAGCCAGGACTTTATGGTACCCTTGGCTGCTTCTTCCTCTCAGTCCTGCAAGCCATCAGTGGAATCATCTGGTAGACAGGGATGTGCCAGTGACCTACATGGAGTTCAGCACCCTTCTTTGCCGCCTCGAGGTGCCAAGCAGCAGCATCTGATCCTGAGCTGCTGTAATGATGGTCCCTGGACAGTGACCATCGTCACCTATTAAAATGAAGCAGCTCTGCTCCAGCCAGGAGTGTGGCCTGCACTTCATGCATTAGTTTCTAAGCATGCCACATGGAAAGGGAGTTTGGCCATGCACCTTGACAGTACAGAAACCTAGCCAGTCTTATCTCACCAGTGGTCAAGGTTAATGTCATCTGTGATGAGTCACATGGACTTTCTGTTACACACAAAAGTACTACACACACACACACACACACACACACACACACACACACACTTCAAAAAATCCCCAAAGTAAGGTACATGATGCATTATAGCTAACCTGTTACAACTCAAAAGGTCCAAGGTCATCAAAGACTAGGCTTGCCTAAGGACTAGCCACTGTGTGTGTGACATGAGAAGATAAGGTTCTGCGTGGCATGTGAGAGACACTGGGGATGCTGGGAATATTGGATGGGATGGAATGTACCCACATTGGCTCCCTTGTTGTTATTTGTGTACAGCAGTAGACAAGACGCTAACCAAGGGGAGACTGGGTGATGGGGACACAGGAAGCCTTCATTCTATCTCTTCTGTGGTGTGGTCTACAATTGTCCTAGTTTGAGTGTTGGGTTATTGGCTTGTGTTTTGTGTTTTAAGTCAGTGTCTCATGTAGCTCAAGCTGACCTCCAACTCATTACCTAGTGGACAATGACCCTGAACGTCTGACCTTCCTCCTCTGCCTCTGAAGCACTGGGGTGATCGGTGTGTACCACCATGCTGGTTTGGGGCAGTTTCGTAGACCTCATTTAGAGCTTCCTTTATGCCGGACAAGCAGCCCACCAACAGAGCTACACTATTCTAAAATCACCACGTCAAAACCGGAACACGGGTTCTCAAAGCCCACAGCGGAAGCCTCTGGAGCAGTCATTCTCAACCTGTGGGTCACAGTGCCTTGGAGGAGTCAGGTGACTCTCTCACAGGGGTCAGCTAAGACCATCAGAAAATGCTGCTAGTTATGTTATGATTCATAAACGTATGCAAAAAAATCATAGTTACAAAAGTAGCAATGAAATAATCTTTTGCTGGAGGGGTCACCACAGCTTGGGGACATGTATTAAAGGGTCACAGCATCAGGAAGGCTGAGAGCCACTGGCCTAGAGTGAGAGCCAGGACTTATGAGGCCCTAAGCTATGAGCCACTCTTGTGTCTCTGAGCCTCTGCCTCACAGCTTGCTCTCTAGCCGCACATGACCTCGTCTAAGCTTCACACCGCTATGTGGCCACACTCTAGGACCTTCCGGTCAGCTCACTGTACCACTCGGAGTGTCCTGCCCAGGGAACTGCTGGACTCTGACTTGGAGCATGTCCTCTAGGTAGGACCTGGCTTCTTCCCCTATCAGATGCAGCAGCCTGTGCCCAGCACCTCTGCCTGGGCCCTAGACCCTGAAGCTTTCATTCTCTGCACAGCACACACTACCCTCTGGTACTTTACATCATTTGCCTGTTGAATCCCCCATCTTGGTGATCCTTCTCACGCTCTACCAGACTGGCTCCCAGAGAGCCTTGGTCTCAGCGAGTGGTCCACTAGAGGATCCTTAATGCCCAGGTCAGTGCCTGGGATATGCAGGATTGTTGAACGAATAAATTGATGACTGTGGCCCAGTGAACTGTTAAAGTAGCGTTAAAGTAAGGATGTAGAATGTTCCCTCCAAGACCTGCATGTTAAAGGCTTGGTCACTGAACATGGTACCACTGGAAGGTGGTAGGCCCTTTAAGAAGCGGGGATTGATGGAAAGTGGTTATATCATTAGAGACATATCCTAGGGAACATTACTAGCTCCTTCCTCATTTTTGCTTCCCGGATAGCATTCCATGCCACCATTGTGATCTGCGTAGCCACAGGCTCAAAGTAGGAGGGTGAAGTGACCGTCACCTGAAACTTCTAAATATATGAGCCATGATAAACCTTTCTTCCTTACAAGTTTGCTGTCCCGGGCATTTTGTTACAGTGACTGAAAGGTAACTCTCCCACCAACCATTGCACAGACTGATGGCAGTATATGTGTCAGCTGTGGTCCCTCAGCCCCACTTTCCCCTGGAGCCATCCCCACCAAGGCCATCCTGTTGCAGACATCTCTTCTCTTTTGAAGCTCTAGATGGTTCTGTGGAGTCCTCTTGGCTGACTTGCCATTCTCTCCCCTCCATTGGCACTTGAATGAGCCATTGCCTCTTCTGGAGGACATGTCTCATCTCTTAGAGGATGCGAGGTGGAGATGGAAGAGATGGCTCAGAGGTTAAGAGCTCTGGCTGCTCATTCAGAGGACCCAGATTCCACTCGCAGCACCCTCATGGCCGCTCACCACCATCCATAACTCCAGTTCCCATAACCTCCCAGCCTCCAACGGCACTGCGCACACCTATACAGACATGCATGCAGACAAAACTCACATAAACTTAAAAATGTTTTTAAAAATCAGAACACTAGGAAAAGAGGCTACTCTCAGAGTGTTAAATGAATACAACGTGAAGAAGCCATCCCCCCTCAGCTGCCCAGCTAGCTACGACATCTGGCTCGAGCCTCAAATATTGGAGAGCTTCCGTGGACACGAACCAATCCCATGCCTTTCTGCCTGGCACCTAGAAAATGGACTTGAGCCCACAGTAGGACCCTTCCACCAGCTCCTTCTCAGAACCCGAGCCTAGGTGCCTTTCGTGGCATCGACTCCTAGCTGGCCTTTCCCTGTCCCCTCCCCATACAGGATCATGTGGATGATGTAAGAAGGTACCTAGCGTGCTTCTAAGGGGGAGATCTGGCGTGAGCTAAGGTAGCTAGAAACCAGTGTCACCACTTAGCCCTCAGGCCACTCGGGTCAGCTGACACCACCTCTCCAAGCATACATGTGTGCCGTGAGACCCTGCCATCTGACCGTGCAGTGTTTGGGAGAGTGTGTGAACAGAGTACCTCAGACAGAATGAGCGCCAGCATGGACTAGCTATTGCTATCTTCTTACCCATGGGACCCACCCCGCCCCACGACCTTTTCTCTCAGTCTGCCCAGTCTCCACCTGTCCAGGTCTCCTGGGGAGTGGGGCCTGCCAGTTCAGTTCCCTGAACCCCTGTTACAGCCTCTAAGAACCACAGGCTTTCCCCCACACACACCGAAAGTCCATCCGTGTTAGTTGAGGCATGAAGCCAAGTAATAAGGAGAAACACGCTCGGCGTGCCACCCCCTGACGAGTACCCCTCAAATAAATAAGATGTTTGTGCTAGGGAAGCAACACAGCCCCGTCTCAGCTAATTGGATCTCATCAGCCCTCCGACGAGGCCACCTCATTTGCTTTGTTTGGTCTAAGTAGATTGTTTTCCTTATTTTTCTTAAACCCCAGGAAGGAAAAAGGCAAGTCTACAGTTGTCTGTGGTCTCGCTGGGCTGGCAGGAAGTAGGGTTTTAGCTCTGTCAGGCTTGGGGAATCTGAGAGGGGGGCATAGAGGTTGAGGAAAGAGATGGCCAAGCAGTTCATCCATGACGTCACGTCGAGCTTGTGTCGAAGGGCAGGGGGTGTAAGGATGAACGTGACCTGTTAGCTCATGTGTGAAGTTACTGAGGGGCACAGTTAGTGCATGTAAGTATATAAGGCGTTGTGTAACAGGGAAGACCTCCGTAGGGTGATGTCAAGCCAACTCATGGGAAAACCCAAAATGAGAGCTACAAACTATTAGTGGTGGTCCTTCCCAAAAGGTGAAAGACACCTTCCGTGGGGTCTCATCTCCTCCAGCCTCCAGACAGCCCTCTCCTTCTCCATGTCTGCTCCCCTCTTCCATGGTCAAAGGCAGCTCTCCAGAGAGCCTTCACCCACCGACCCAGCCCTTACACCTGCTCATGTGCCCTGTCGCCCGGGCCTTTGCCTTACTTCCCAGGGTCTCTGCTGTCAGCATACGATCTCTCATCTGTCATCTGTCACCTCTTTCCTGGGCTGGTGCCTTCCCTGCACACCTCCTGGAACTGACATCACCACGTACCCATACCCTTCCTTTGAGGCTTGGTCAAAGTGATCTGTGAACCCCACATACATAATTCTAGTGGTGCCTCGAAGGGCTTCCCTACCCTGCCCTCAGGTGCTTCCTCTCCTTGGCCCCCCAGAACTCCTGTCTTCCAGTGTCCTTTTGCCAGCTAACTCTCCTCCATCTCTTGAGAATCTCCTTTTCTTGCAGTGATCCAATGACTATGGGTGTCACCAGTATACTTCCCCCATGGCTTAACGCAACTTCCTGCTGAGATAACTGTGATGAGGCCAGACCTACTGAGCACCTCCAAAATCTTCAGCACCCCAAAGTGATCCCTTCCATTTCTACCCTCATGTGCTTGTTATCTTATTGAGAACCCTGCCTGTTAGAGCTGGAGCTGAATCGCTAATGGTATCCCCATTTCTCCTACACCCTCATGCTGAATGACCTGCTCAGGTCTCCTGGATTTAGAGATGAGCTGCTAGCTGTGATCGGTTCTGGGAAGCTGTTGGGGAGGAAAGGGGAGCCACGGTGAGGTCCCCGAATCACTACTTGTCCCTTGAAACCCACAGCCCGTGGGTCCTTTGAGGTGTTGTATATAGCGGCAATGCTGTGTGTTACAGGCTGGGATTTCTTCAGGGCAAACTGGGGTGTCTGGACGCCTTAGCTCACTTCCTGCAGCCATTTGTGCCACTCCTGGGGAGGGTTCTAAGAATGCCAGTGGTAGCCTTGGCTGCTTCCCCTCTGGAGATGAGTTCTCCATCTTTCCTGGAAGGGATGCAACTGTTGGCTACGCAGGTCGGCTCTTCAGCCGGTCTGAATGGGGTTCTGTTCTGAGGACTGGCTGGGGGGCACAGCTCAAGAGAGCATGTGTGTGAGCACGGGTTTCCACGACCCCCACCTGGAAACCACTCCTGGCCTCGCCCTAGAAACAAACACTCTGTGGCCAGGCAGGCTGACGTGTTGGCGCCTGTGTCCAGGAGCTGCCCGGCGGGCGTTCCCTACATGTGGCAGACTCCAGGGGGTGTGCTGCCCATTTGGCCCTGGGTTCTAAGACATCTGTTGTCCTCCTGCCAGATGAGCCTCCCTCCTCCCTCCACATTCTCTGAGTCCTCTCCCAGGGGCTCCAATGGAGAGGACCCTTGTGACCGCTGGCTTCTTCCCCTTTAAGAAACAACCCAGGTATGGGGACACCATGAGAAACAGGGAGGCTTTGTATGGTAGAAGGAACCACTCAAAGCTGTGTAGCCTCTGGCAACTTTCTAAATCTCTCTGAGCCTTGATGTCCTCAGCTCTAACCATGGGACTTCTCTCTCTCTCTCTCTCTCTCTCTCTCTCTCTCTCTCTCTCTCTCTCTCTCTCTCTGGGGTACCTTTAAGGAGAAAGTATATTTGAAATGCCTCCAGTGTAGGATTATGGTATTCATGTGACCATTACTTTGTTCAAAGATTCAGAGTGGAGGGACCATGATTCCTCTACCTGGGAAGGCTGCTGCCTCCTGTGGCATCGGTCACCGTCACTGTAGACTGTTAGCTGTCTTTTGACCGGAGAGTGACTATGATTGGAGAGGCAGATATCATGCCTACCATCATCGAGGTAGCTTACGCAAGGGCATTCTAGATTCTTCCAGACAGAACACAGGTACTTGGTATGACTCTTTCATCTAAAGCTAGACGTCTCTGTCTACTTCATTCATAGTGGTCTAGCCTGCGCCTGGGACCCTCACACAGGGAGCTCTGTTGACAGGGCGGCCCACTTACGGTGGGAAGCAATGGCCCCCTGACCCTGAGCACACCCTGCTCCTCCAAGCCTATGTTCCGATAACTCAGGAGTTCTGGGAGACAGCCTATAACCTGTGTCATTCTGCAACCCCCAGAAGACATGTTACAGTGTCTGCAGACACTGTGGGTTGTCACCTCTTGGGGAGGAGTATTGAGTTCCCCCTGCATCAAGTGGGTAAAGGCCACAGGCTATGCTAAGATCCTGTAGGACACAGGGCGGCCCTGCAGCCAACTGTGGTCTACAGTCCAAGCTATGTTGCCAGCAGTACTGGGGTGGAGAAACCCTGCTTTAGACTAACATCCTCCCTAAGGGTGTGCCAGCCCCAACAGAGGGCTCCTTGTGTGGGTTTCTTACAGTTTTTGAGACTAAGAAGAAGCCGTCCAATTCCATGTCCACGTGACATCTGAAACACGAAGCTTTGCATAGGAACCGATAAAAACTTGGAAATGTTTCTTCCATCCACAAACTCATTAATTAACACCTACCAGGCGACTGCCGTCCTGCTAACTACTCGAGATTCCTAGACACTGTGAGATGCGTGTGCTCTTGGGGGCCTTGTGATGGGTGGCGTGTGGATCCCAGGAGACTGGGGAGGGGGATGGGCTACACTCCTCTAGGCCCAGCCTCCTTCCAGACTGAGAGCAGCCTGCTGTGCGGGGTTGCTATGCTTTGTGGTCTCTGGGCCTCTCAGGAAATTCTTGGAAGGCAGAGGCTCAAAGTCCAGCCTCGCAGGCATTAGTGGCTCGTGTTTGTGATGTGATATGAAATACGGCAAATTCCCAGCCTCAGTTTCTCAAACCTGCCCAGTCTGCACCTCATCCAAGTGGTGTGAAACAGGTAGCTTGAGGCAGTGCTGAAGGCCAGAAATCCAATATAGATCCGGACAATGTGGGCTCCCTTGGGAGTCCAGCAGGGACCATTTGTTGGCATTGTGCTTAACAGCTTCTCTGTAATGAGGCGGGGCATTGGGATCCATATAGGATAAGAAAGTTGGCAGGCTGGCTACACAGCTTGTGAGTGGCTCCTTCTTCCACATGGCCCCCTAGGGGTACCTCTGTTCTCTAAGGATGGCCCCCTTACCTGGGCTGCTTATCAAGTTCAAGCAATGACCACACGTCCAAATAAGGTCACATCCTGATCTACGCTGACATAAATTTGGGGCAAATCTTATCCAGAGCAGCACACTTACTCAGCAGTCCACTGAACAGTTAAACTCCCTTCACTAAGAAAGACAGACCCCTGGCATCCTGCTTCCTGTCCTACAGTGGACCCAAGTCTGGCTTGAGCAGAGACCAGAATGCCAAGGGAGAGCTGCCTGGATTAGTCAGTCTGAGCCGCTCCAAGGACAGAAGAAGGGTACCCAAGTGGGAGTGGAGATGGGACTGGCTGGCCTGGGGGAGGGGACTGTTTGTTTTCAGGACAATAAATGCCTCTTGATGGGTTGTGGTTTACACAGGGCCTTGATGCCAGATTGAGTTGTCTGCATTGATTGCACGGCCACAAAGCCTGTCACAGAAAGGAGAGGAGCTGGCAGGGGAGCCTGATGGCCTGTCCCCAGACCATCTCCCAGGCGTCCTCAGAGGTGTCGGGAAAGGTGCTGAGTGAAGATCAGAACCTGCAGGGTGGCTGCCCTAGAGAGGTCCTGGGTCCTCTGAGCCATGACAGCTCCGAGCTTGGGCCCTGAGGCTCCCCATCCCCAACCCCCGTCCAGGGTGGGCCGAGACCAGGAGGCCTATTGGGGAGGAATGTAACGAACAAATTAAAACCCTTGTTAGCAGCAAGGGTAGGGCTTTGGAAGATCAAGGGAGCCGGGGTTTGGGAGACAGCCACTAATTTAATGAAGAGGATGAATTCCAGATGTGGTCTCTGGCCAGCACACAGCTGCTGTCCTTGGACACTTGGGGAGAACCCTGGACAGAGAGGGAAGGAAGCAGAAGGATCAGGCTGCCCAAGCCTAGGGTTAGCATCTTCTCTGCTTCTAGCACAAGGGACAGGTCGGTGTCAGAGAAACACAGATACCGCCATAGACCTGTGGCTGTCCATGCAACGACCACAGTTTGAGGAAGTGCATGGTGACAGAGCGGGGCTCCAAATGCAGCCTTGCTTCTAAGTGGATCCGTATCCTGGAAACTTCACCATCGACCACTGATGACCCATGGGCATGGGGATTGTCGATCTGTGTACAGATGGGGTTGCCCACTTCCTGCACTGGAAGAACTCCCAGGAACAGCTTAGAAGCCTTCAACCCCCACGCTGGAGACCACAGGCTCAGCTTCCTGGAGGAGGAGAGCAAACTGGCTACTGGCAGGGTCTGGGGAGGAGTCAGTCTGGCTCCATCCTAGGTCCAAGCTAGAGGGGTAGCTGGGGGGGAGGGGAGGACACAGAGTTGAGCCACACTTGAAGAGAGAGAGAAGACAGATGTGGGTTCATGCACACTGCCCTCCCTTGGTCCCTCTCCCTCCTCCCTCCCCTCCTTCCTCCTCCTCTTTAAACCTTACAACATGCAAATCACAGGCCAGGCCGATGGTGTGGGAGGCAATAGTGCAAAATCTCCAGTCTTTGCCTTCTAGAAGCTTCTAAGCCTGCTAGACGATTCCAGTTGGGGAGAAACAAACAAACAAACAAACAAAAACAAGAGAGGTGGGCCCATCTAGGGGAATGCTATACTTTCAAGCTTGCTCCCTAATCAGGAAGATCTGTTGAAATTTTCACAGACTAGGTGGTAGCACACAGGCCATTTCGCTGGTCTGTCTGCCCTCAGGGACCTAGCACCTGCATATGTTATCACCACTGCTACCGCCAGGTGTGCCAGGTGTGTACTGTGATAAAAGGGCCCCCAGCCACCCCAGAAATCTCCCTGCCCTCAGTTTCTCTCTGTCCTCCATGCACGCCCTCTCCCTCCTGCACTCCCCCGCTTTCCCTGCCTTCATGGCTCTGTTCCTCTCTCTTTTCTGGTCTCCATGCCTCTACTCCTTCCCCAGGTCCTCACTCCTCCTCCTCCTCCTGCCATCCCCAGATAAACCTCTTTTGCACCAGGCCTGTTGCACAGCGCACATGACATTGTATTTCATAACATACTAGGGACCTGTTTACGTTTTTTTCCTATGCATTTCTGGGGCTTGGGGATAGCTCAGCTGGTAGAGTTCTTGCCTAGCAGGCACAAAGCCCTAAGTTGGATCCCCAGCACCACATAAAGCAATATGCTGGCACCTAGGCCATGTCCCCAGCACTCAGGAGGCAGACACGGAAGGACCAGAAACCCAGTCATCCTGGGATACATACAGAATTCAAGGCCAGCCCCGGACCCATGAAGCCATTTGGAGCCTCTGCTACGAGAAGAGGCTAGCCGTCCAGGCTGTACCCAAGCCTCACACTTAACTGGCAGCTTCCTGTCCTGGAGGGTCATTTACTGACAGTGATGGGTTTCAGTGATGCAGCTTAGCAAGTGGTTTCTATAAAGAGCGGAGCCTTGTCCTCCAGGAGGGAGGAGAGATGGGCGCTATCAGAGTTATGGATTTTATTGAGTCACAAGCAAGGCTGGAAAATAAACCATTAAAGTCGGCTAGAACACGGGGCTGCTGGGCCAGCTAGCTGACCCACCTGTGAAAGCAGAAAAGGCCCTGACAGATCTACCGTGGAGTATCTTCGTGACCTGACATGGAGGAAGGCATGGGGTTAGGAAAGTTCCCATCCTTCATCCCTCTAGTCACTCTGAATACATTTGGACCGCCTTCATATTGACAGTCATCAAACAGTGGAGGGTGGGGGAGAACTGACCCGCGCTGTGGGAGGGTACCCTCACATCCCCACCCAGGGGAGGTGGGATGGACAGAAGTTCTTCCTGTGGGACATCTGTATGTGACTCTTCGCTGGGTCACCGGTTGACCAGGTAATGTCTGAGTAGCAGGTGGAACCCCGTCGAGCCTCTGCTCCAGCACTTGTAGCTCTAGTGAGGATATTCGGTCGTGTGTGGATGCTTTAAAAGAACAAGAAACAAAACAGACAGAAACCAGACTGGGAGTGCTAGCTCGGAGAGCTGTAGAGACGGGCAGGTGGAAGGGATCTAGGAGAGGCTGCACTCGAGTCCTGAGAGCTGGGTCCATGCCCAGGGCCTATCTGGCAAAGGTCATCTATAGCAGGGGGCTGGTTACTCTACTTCGTAGTAACACCGAGGCCACAGAAGTTAAATCTCTGTCAGTCAGAGGGCCCCCGAGTGTCTGCTACAAATGTGTCTCCTATGTCCAGAATCCAGACACTGAGATACACCTGAGCTGGCTTCTCCAGGCCTTGCTTTCTGTCCAGTCAGATAGAGAGGATGAAGGCCTGCTTAGGCATAGCCTGAATCTCATGGCCCCTGTGACATGCAAGAGTTAAAATTACTGAAAAATAAATAAATAAAAAGTCAGTGAGGAGGAATACAGAGAAGTCAAACAAACAAACAAACAAAACAAAACAAAACAAAACAAAACGCATACATGCACAGGAGAGCCTGGGAACAGGTCAGCTGAGGACAAAAATGGACCCAGGTATAGTGCAGAGAAGCTAAGCCAAGATCCATTGAGCCTGGCTACCAGGCTTGATACAGGGGGGCCTAGTGAGAAGAGGAGGTAGCCCCTGGGCCCCAGGATGTACAACCAGGGTTCCCAGAAGGAAAGGTCTCAGAGTCCTACGTGTGCCTTTTCAAGCAGGGCATAGATGGAAGCAAGGGCTCCCCAAGGTCAAGGCCAGGTCCTCAGTCACAGCCGGCCTGATCTCCCTCCTCCACTCCAATGCTGCAGTCTGTGCCAAGGAGCTGTTGCCAGAGACCTACCATGGGGGGAGCCACACATAAGAGTGATGAGCGGGGTGTGGGGGAGGCTGGGACCAGCCACTCTGTGCTTTCTGGGACTTAGGGAGCATCAGAGACAGCTGGAATCGAGAGAGAGAGAGAGAGAGAGAGAGAGAGAGAGAGAGCATGCACCTGGCCACAGGCTACCAGAACATGGCACAGGAGGGCAGGGGTAAAAATATGCCACCAGCCATCGCTTCCTATCAAAGGCCAGAAGAGAAGCAGAGAGGCTGGTATCTGCGCATAAATGGTCACACACGTGTGAGCATGTGGGTGATTGAGATGTGCCATGGCAGAAAATGTGTCTACACTTCAGGCATCCTTTATAGATAAGGAAAGTAAGCCTGGCAGAGGCTAAGTGTTGTGACCTCTCCGAGATGTCCAAGCCAGGTGCACCAGCTCAGCCATGTCCCTTAGGGACAGGAGGAGGGAAGAAGGCAGCCTCCGAGTCGCCCAGCCTCTCACCTGACTGCTGCACACTGCATCAGGTGCCGGCTCTCATGTTGTCTGCCCGGACTTCCTGGTGGACAAGTTCCAAAGCCGCCAGAATCTGTGTGGCTTCCTATCAGGCTTCTCTCTGTCAGTGAGAGGCCAACATGGCAGCACAGGCAAGATCAGAGGGACTGATTGGGGGGGTGTGGAGACTGGGAGACCTCTGAGCTGATAACCTCTGATCTCTGCCGTGTCACAGGGCTTCCCTCCCCATCAGCCCACCTGAGCCGGGTGCATAACACCTCCAGCTGCTCCAGGGTGACCGTTCCAAACGGCAGGGAACCCAGAAGCACCTCAGCCCTTCCTTTCTCTTCCCTTCCCTCCTATGCATTCCAAAAGGGACAGGCTCTTGCCAGGACTTCAGGAATAGAGACCAGGCCTCCTCACACAGCCTTCTGGCTCCTATCATCTAGTGCTGCCTGCATTTATCTTCCTGCCTATCCCTGAGGCTGTTGGAAGCAACTGGAACCAGCTGGCCCTGGCCAAGGACCCCAGGCCAATATCACTGACTCCACACCACATCAGGAGGTGACTTGTAGAACTAGGGTCCAGACAAAGAGTTGGCTCTCCTATGGTGGCCCTCTAAACTTTTCAGGGTATGTCCTTCCCATGCAGAGCTGAGGGACAAAGAGGTAAGGAGTGAGAGCCATGGAGATAAGGGCCAAGAGGGTGAAGGCCACAGTGACAAGGGCCACCACAGTGAGAACCTTAGAGATGAATACCAAAGGCAAGAGCCATGGGGATGAAGGCTACAGAGTCAAGAGCCACTGAGATCATAGACACGGTGCTGAGGACCATAGAAGTCAGAAGCCACAAGTTCGGTTCTGTGGAACACTGGAGGGTTGGTCTTTGTATATCGTAGCCTCCTTCCGCCTCCATTCTGACACATCCTAACACTGTGCCCAGGTATCTGTTGGCATAGTTAGGATTTAGATGGCAAAGAGGCCATACAGCAAGTGGTGTATCAATTACTATCCTGGGGCTGGATGACTCAGTTCTTAAGAGCATCTAGCTGCTCTTCCAAAGGAGTGGAGTTTAATTCCCAGCATCCGGATGGTAGCCCACAACTATCTGTAACTTTTCAGGGTATATCCTTCCCATGCAGAACTGAGGGACAAAGAGGTAAGGAGGGAGAGCCATGACACTGCCTCCTGCCAGAACTACCCTCCAACACCCAGCTCCCCGCTCCTTCTTCCCACCCAACTGCAGACATCGGTCACAGCTGTGGCCTTTCCTGCTCATAAGCACAGCCACACAGGTCTCAGGAACACCCCAGGCCCCTTGGCACAGCCTGCCTTTACCCTGGCCTGCACCTCCCCAAACTCTTGTCTCCACCCCTTTTCCCTCCCTGGGTGGCCCACAGCATCCCTGTTTCTTGATCACTTGTTCACTCAGCAAATGCAAAGGAAAGTCTCAGGCACCAGGCATGGGCCAGGAGCTGAGGGACAACTAGGGACAAGATCATACACTGGTCAGCATGTAACCGTCTTCTGGTCAGGAGAGCCAACAGAAGGGAAAAGTGAAATTTATATATGCTGTATGCTGATAAGACTCGGGGGAGATGAGGCTGTGTGTGTGTGTGTGTGTGTGTGTGTGTGTGTGTGTGTGTGTGTGTGTGATGCACTTGTATGCTTGTTTACATAGTTGTAGTACTAGATGCAGGGTTTGCATGTGTGTATTTGCATGTGTATGCTTGTTGTCTGTTTGCATGTGTAGAGTGCATGCGTTCATTTAAATGTATGTTTGTGTGTGTGTGTGTGTGTGTGTGTGTGTGTAGTCCGTGTGCATGGATTTGAGTGTGTGCGCTTATATTCATGTTTGCATGTGCGTAGTGCTGTGTATGGGTGTTTTTGGACTTGTGTGCTTATATGTGTGTGTGTAAGTGTGCATGTGTATGGTACTGGTGTGCGCTCTTTCACTCACCCAGCTTCTAGACCATTCCTGCTTCTCTCCCTTCCTGCTTCGTCTGGAAGCATGGTAGTGTTGCCTCTAGAGAAGTGGCTCTCAACCTTCCTAAGGCTGCGACCCTCTGACACAGTTCCTCATGGTGTGGTGACCCCTGACCATAAAAGTATTTTCATTGCTACGTCATAACTGTAATTTTGCTACTGTTAGTTTTGGAAACAGAAGTTTGAGAACCACTGCTATAACATCTCATGAAGAGGCACTAGAGACATGGAAGGGGCGAGGGGGTGTTTTTGCCCACAAGAGCTGCTGTGAATACCAGATGTGACCCCCGTGCCGAAGGCCAGTATTCCAATTAGCATACACAGTATACCAATGTGGCTGCCACTATGGTATGAGACAGAGTCCAGTAACGGACCTACCCTCGTGTTGGCAACTCCTCAGCACTGCTGCTCTCTTCCTGCCCAGCATAACCAGAGTCAGCGACAGAGGACAGTTCGCAGAAGTCCAGGAGACAGTGGAGATGGACCACAGTAAGTGGATCTGATCTGGATTAGCCTCCCTGGCTTGTTTCATTACTGTGAGCTGTGTGGCATCTTCTTGCCCTTGCTTTTTCCCCTCTATTAAATGGGTCACCGCAACTTCCCCTGTAAATCCTCTATGAGAAGCCAAGAAGCCAATGCCCTGTAAGTGACACAGACCTGGGCAGGCAATCGGAAAAGGAAAGGCACGGAGTGTGAGCTGGGAGGTTGAGCGAGGGTCTTTCTGAGACCCTGCTGTATACCCCTCACCTCTAGGGGGAAGGCGAGCAGAAGCAGACACCAGCCCACATCACAGGCCCAAGCCACTATGCAATTTAATAACCTCTCATGCCTCGCCTCCTGGACGCCTTTCAGCTAATCCAGTTAACACCCGCAGTGATCCGATTTGGGGGTGTTCCAGAGTAGGGGTTCAACACTGATCTACTTTAGGGGCCAAAGTCCTCAGCCACCATCCATCCTTTCCAGTCCCCTGGACAGAGAGTGCTGTGTCTGTTACCCAGAATCCCAAGCTCTCACTTCACAGCATCTGGGGGACCCTCTCTGACCCACCGTAATTGTCCTGGGTAGAGCCCCATAATTAGTGAAGGGGGTCAGGCTGTGGAGTGCTCCTGCAGGTACCTGGCTTGCCTGGACTTTCAGGAACACCTCTAAATCCAGAACTCCCTGCTGTCACTAGACATCCGTCACTTGGGAGGTCCAGGAGCAGGAGCAGAGGACAGAGCCCACACAGCCTCCTGGAAGAAACATAGCCAGATCCAGGGCAGAATAGGTAGGCAAGACCCTGGTGAACGTTTAGGGAAGTTCTCCCAACCTCTAAGTCTTCCTGATTATGCAGCAGACTCCAATTGTCCAAGATTTTACTTTCCATCAGCTGAGGTCAACCACAATCCAAAAACATGAAATGGAAAATTCTAGAAATAAACAACTTACATTGTAAATAACTTCCAGCACAGTATATTGTTATAGTTGCTCTTCTCTGTTATTTGGTATTACGGGTAAGGAGAGACAACTATAGGTTGAATGTGTAGGTGGGGCTGACTGAACACAGCTCTCATTCTGACCTTTTCTTGGTGTCCTGAGCAGGGCACAGCAGGCCCTCCCTGGGTCCCCATCCCTGCTCCCATTCCAATGAGCAGGATGGTTTAGACACTTGGGTCCCAATCTTGCTGCCTCCCCTCCCCTGTCCTCCCTCTTTCCCAGCTTGGCTTAAACTGATAGCTCCTAGAGTCACCAGTTAGATTCCAGACAGCTATATTCTTGCTAGACAGATCACCGGGCAGGAAGCCAATGAGGACAGAAGGCTGGAGGGTGTCAGGGACATGGCGAGGAGACTACCACCAGCCACCACTCCTTCTAGGCCAGGTTCCCAACCCATTTCGACCATTCTTATCCTGTGAATTCAGCTCTTACACATTCTAATTGCACAGGGCTCTAATTAAACCTGCTGGCAGGTTCAGGACAACCTCATGGAACCAGTCTCTCATTGTGCCCTGACAGAGACCCACGGCCTCTGACATTCTTAGTGGCACAGGTGACAGCTTCTTGTTCAGGCTTGGCTTAGGACAGCCGTATGTGATTTCTTCAGGCTGGGGAGCATGGCTTTCCTCTGTGTTGTATGAGCTGGGTGGGGATGGGGGATGGGGGAGATGAGCTGGAATCCAGGTTTCAAGCTGAGGAGACTGAAGAGATCCATCTTACACAGGACAGACGGAGCTGGGCTCGCTGGTGGTGCATCCTCTGTGATCCTGGAGAGAACAAGCCTGCTCTTGGTAGCTTGTGGTCTCTAACTGAGCCTGTAGTGCATTTCCCAGGCCATATCTACCTTCTTGCTGCCTGCTTCTCACCTGTAGGGCTCCCTGACTGCCCTTTGCTCCTTAGTGGGGAGAGATAAGCAGACCCCGGGCATCACGGTGCCCTCTGCACTTGTGCCATGTTCTAGTGTAGTAATTCTCACTTCCCAATGCTAGGACCTTTTGATACAGTTCCCCATGTGGTAAATGACCCAAGCCATACAACCGGTTTTGTTGCTACTTAGTAACTGTAATTTTGCTACTGTTATGAATTGTAATGTAAATATTTGTGTTTCCCAATGGTCATGGGTGACTCCCTGTGAAAGGGTCTTTGGACCCACAAAAGGCCACAGGTGAAGAATCATTTCTCTAGTACACTGTGACCTCCAGCTCCATGGAATTCCAGCTCAGTCAGGTTCCAGGCACATTTGCATGGCCAGTAAACACAGACTCCTCTTTTCTCTCAATGTTTTCTGTTGAAGGTATGGGTGAATCTGGGCTCCTGGGTGCCTGAGGGAAAACTCTGGTGTCAGTCTTTATTTTTCACTTTGACACAGGGTTTCTTGTTCTGGGCTGAGCGCACCAAGCTAGCCGGCCTGGAGGCTGAGGTCTCCAATCTGCACCCTGCAACTTGCCGTAAGAGAATGGGGTGGCTGATACATGCTACATGCCTGGTTTTATGAGAGATCTGTAGTTTTGAGCTCCAATTCTTGGGCGTAAATGCTTTGCCTACGGAGCCACCTGCTCAGTGGGGACTAAGCTGTTGGCATAAATACGCCCCCAATATTTCAGATATAGCCTACATTCCACGCATACACCCCAAATCTGGTCTGTGCAGCCCCAATCCTCACAATCCAGGGTCTGGAAGGATGTATTCCCGTTTCTTATATGGATAATCTGCCAAGTCCTTTATGGAGTCTGGGACTAAAGAAGCTGGGGCCTTCCTGGGAGAGGGAGATAGGCAAGAAAGCAGGCATGACCCTCAAGCTATGTTACTTGTAGATGCCTGTGACCTCAGTGGGCACTGACCTCATTCTCTGCAGCATGAGCAAAATGTGAACAAGCCCGGGGCGGGTGGTCCCAGTGAGGGACACCATGCTGGGTGGAGCCCTGGGGTTTAGAGTCTCTAATCACCACTGCACTATCAGAATGTCCCAGCATGATGGGGCAGGGTTTGAAGAAGCCGTCAAGAATCTGATAGGACAGCGGCAGCCAGCCACTTCACATAGCAAACAGTGCTGGGTCTCTGCCCTTGTCCTCCATGATGGGTTGAGCCAGCTCTATCTTGCTGATATGTACCCTTCGGGGACCCTTGGGCTTTCTGGCATTGTTCGCCCACAGGGTCATCAAGTGCCTGGGAAGGAGGGGTTTGGTTGCCAGGTTGTCAATTCTCACATATTCCTGGTACTCAGCTGCATTCACACACATGCCCAGATTCCGGGAACAGCCTCCCACCAGACCCTCCGATCCAGGCTCTCCCCTTCCATCCTTCGCGCAGACAGCTGTCCAATTCATCTCCGCTAAATGTCCTCTTTCATCAAACGCCTGCCCCTTCTCAAACCGCCGCTCCCTGGTTCCTACAGAGCCAAGGCTCTGATTGCCATCACCTTTCAGACGGCTGCATCCTCTGCTTCTGCGTTCTTGCCAGAGGCCTGGTTCCCCCCCCCCCNCCCCCACCCCAGGCCCTCTGGCCATTGGAAAGAGGCCACTTTCCGAGTGGAATGCACACGTTTGCAGGTGCTGCTGATGACAGCTGCCTGCCTTCTCTTTAAGGCGCTCCCTCCTCCAGTCCTTTGCCATTCACCTGATTACAGCAAGGACAAAGACATCATTAGGTGCTAATGGCACCGCACTTAGTACTTCCGAAACACACCTGTTAATCCCCAGCCCACTGCAGGCTGACTGTTCTAACCCAGCACACAGCCAGGAGTGAGGATCCATCTGACAGCTCTGCCCGTTTGTCAGCTTGACCACCCGCCTGCTCTTGGGTCCCAGTCTCCAAGGGACAGACCAGGACTGCTAGCATCAGCCAGCACCACCTTAGAGCACTGTGAACAGAGGGGATGCGGGGCATTTTCCATGTTTCTCTGTCGGTCTTCACCTCTGCTGGGTGGCAGACAGCAGTGCCCCTATTTCACTGACTGGGAAACTGAGGCTTGGGGAATAAAGGCCTTGGCTAAGACTCACACACCTCTCGTCAGCAGAGTGGGATGCAGAGCCACGTCTGTCCATCTGTCCAGTTTCAAGGTCATCTTCCTGGCTGCCAGCTCTTGTCTGTGTTGAACTGGCTTTCTTTCTTCAACTCTGTGATACTGACCTATACTTCAAAGCTCAGATAGATTCCCCAAGACCCTCTCTCTCCCAGTGGTTCCTGAAACTCTGTACATTGGGAGAGACCAAAAAAAGACACCAAGACAGTAACACATATACTGTTTGTGCTTGCGCGCACGTGTGTGTGTGTGTGTGTGTGTGTGTGTGTGTGTGTGTGTGTGTGTGTGTGTGTTTGGACAGTAATCTTTCCAGAGCTGAAGGATCCAGTTCTTAAACATCCTAAAATCTTCCTATCGTACAGTGGTACGGCTGGATCAAAGAGGAGTATACAGTAGGCACTGACTAGACAGACTAAGGAGTCAAATGGTTGCAGCACCTTGCTTTAATGGATCACTGCATACAACCAAGCCTCTCTCTGCTGTCATACTGTGTGCAACGTGAGGGGGTAAATCAGCCACCCTGGCTTCATTGGCTCCAGTTCTAATCTGTCCTTCTGCTCCACTGGGGTCCTTCGACAAGGTCTCGGTCCTCCTCCTCCGACAAAGAGATCACTGAGAGAGCTCACTTGAAGAAGGCTGTACTAGAGCAGGATGTAGGCCGACCTATGTACAGCATCTGTCACTCAGAGAGCTCCCTGGGACATCCTGTGCCGAGGCTCACCCATGGAACCACACTGTCCTGGCCTATAAGGGTTCTAGAGGGGTCTGTGGCATTCCACCTCCCTCTAATGTGCCCTGCTGCTCTTTGGGACCAGAGCATCCTTGGGGAACTGTATTGTAGCCACTGAAGTATCTTCAGACTTTACCAAATTTCCCCTGGGGCCAAAGTGATAAAAACCAGTACCTGACAGTGTGGTCCTCCAACCTAAGGATGCACCAATGCCTCCTGGAAGATTCTTTAAACCTCAACACTCCTGAGCCCCACCCCCAGGGGTCCAGCCTTCCTTAGGGATTCCACAGGACCCTGCTTTGAGAACCACTGGGCAGGTGTCTTATGAACACAGTTGGCGTCTGGCAGTGGAAAGACAAGATAGTAAGCTGAACCCCTGAACAGAGAGACCTGACTCCCTGGGAGTGTGCAAGATTAGAGACTAACTCTAAGAATGATAGAGAAGCAAGAGCCATAGACTTAAAGGATAGGAAGAACGCCGTGAAGGGAGGCAGCTGTGTGCTTAGAAGGAGCCCATTCAGGAAAATAGATGAGGCCGATCCAGAGAGGTCAGATAGAAGGGTTGGGCGGCTGAGGAGGGTTGTTTGCGGAGGAGCTCAGGGCTAGAAGGCTCAGAGCCAGATGGAAAAGTGTATTGCCTGGAGCCAGCGGAGCCCTCAGCAGACTGTTCTACCTGAATGGAGAGCCATCAGCTCTAGAAGTGGCTGCATGTCTCATCTGTGAATGGCTAAATGAGTTCGGCCGCAGAAAGCAGAGATGATGTGCAAAGATTCCCCTAATCATTGAGCCAGGGGAGAGAGATAGACATGCACCCGCAGCTGCTCAGGACAGCAGCATGCCCAGTGACCCAGGAGACAGGCGTGCCACATGTAGCCCCAGGGCAGTGACGGTGCAGTCACTTGACAGCTGCACAGTAGGGACGGCCACAGTGGCTTGACCCAGCTCTGCCCTGACACAAATGGCTCTGGGATCCACTTCTTCAAGCCTGGTGGCTTGGGGACACACAGCCAGGCTAGAACTTAGTGGTAAAATCAAGCCAGCTGGCTCAAGGGGCCTATCTCAGTGCCCCCCACCCCCAGACTCCACATCCCAGAGACAGAATTTCAAAAGCCAGAATTTGAGGCAGAGATGACACCACAACTTGTGGCTAGCTGGATGCCCCTGTGTGAATTACAGATGAGACAGTCTCTTTCCTAGCAGCTAGAAATCAGACACAGTCCTGAGCCTGTTGCTTGGGACATTTTATCTCTCACTCTAGAGCTATAAGAGACATTATCTCCCCTCCTGTGCGGAAGAGGAACCAGAGAGTCGGGGTGGCTGTTGGGAAAGCGACTGAGCTGGAATCCCATCCAGACCCACCTCCGAAGACAGTGTTGTTAAATGTGACTTTTCTGCCTCTTAGCACGGCATTTATGTTCCCTCCACATCCCCTCATAGAGATGTCATGAGAATCAGACAGGACAGATCTGAGCATTACAGCTCTGAGATTGTAATCACAGTCACAGAAGTTCCGAGCCTTCTACTCTCAAGAGCCAGACATCAGGAGAGACATTTCAGTCAGCCTGGGCAAGGGCTGGGGCTGGGGCTGGGGCTGGGGCTGGGGCTGGGGCTGGGGCTGGGGCTGGGGCTGGGGCTGGGAATGAGAATCAAATTGGGGTGTCCCCCCAAACAGGTCCTCACCCACCCCCCACATAGTGTGCTGAAGCATCCAAAATTAAATTTCATGCCTGGCTGCACAGAGATACCAACTCAGCCCCGTGTGTTTACGGCTCGAGGAGGAGATAAGATTTGATTAAGAAGGCCGCTATTAATTTATGGAGTACGCCGGCGCGGAGGGAGAGGCTGCTTTTAATTAATAGCCAGAAGGAGTTTACGCTTTTGGTCTCAGCAAGGGGGAGAGGGCTGGGAGGCTCGACAGAGGATGGATTGATCCAGACACTCTCACCTTCTCTCTGAAGAGGATATAAATAAATAAAGGCAATGGGTGGGAAGGAGAGAGGCAGCCGGTTCTGGCTCCAGAGAATAGAAGGTAGGATGGAAACCCAGCCAGTGGTGGGGGAGGAAAGAGGGGAAATAGGAAGAGGAAATGGAAGAAGGGGGAGAAGGAAGGAGGAAAGCAGAAGGAGGAGGAGGGAGGAGGAAGAGGAGGGAAGAGGAGGAAGGAGGAGATCTGGAGGGGAGGGAAAGAGAATTCCGTTTACAAAGTAAGTCTTCACAGGAATGACCTTGCCCTGGCTTTCCCACAGCCCCAGGAGGCAGACAGATAGTCAATTCTAGAATAACACAAGCCTTGGGGGAGCGGGGAAGGCAAACTTCTCAGAAGGGGATCCAACGGCTATTGCAGCTCCCTTCCCCAACATCGATGCTACCTACCTTTCAGATGACATTCCAGCCACCCGCTCCTTGTCCCTGAGTGTGTAGGACTCTACAGGGATGGCTGTAGATGTGCCCATTCAGCAGGGGTGAAACTCTGATGGTGCCTTTGGAAGGTGCTTGAGTCCCCCCAGAGGAAATGGCAGAGTAGATGCTCAGAACCACACCAATGCTCATGTGCAGTTCGGACCCTTAGCTGGCTTACAGCTACTAACATACTGTAAAGGCTGCATGTAAACAGCCTATTGCTTAGGGACCCTGACAAGGGAGAAGTCAGTGTGTTCCATATAGACAGAACTTGGGAAGTTGTTTTTCATCTGATGCTACTTGCCAGTCACTGGTCACAGAGCGTGTGGGTACAAGGGGCGGGCTCTGTGTACTTCCAGTCTTAATCTTGTGTTAGACAAGAAATGTGGGACTTGGAGAATCCTAGTGGCTTAACAAGGGCAAATAACTGTTAAGCAGAGTCACAGTCTCTATTACACCAGCTAGGCTCAGAGGGAGGAGAGCGTTGCTCATTCAGACTCCAGGGAGTGGCTGCTGAGAACAGGATGGCCAAGCTTGGTGGAGGGTGGGTGGGTGGGGATCCCTGGGTGACTGAGCCTGCACACCCTGCCTGGTTGGGGGAACTCTGGCCCTGGGCCTGCTCAGCCCATCGTTTTCCATTCCCAGCACACCACATACCTAACTTACTCTTACAGAGTTTGAGATCTGAAAGGAACCCCGAGACTCTTCAGTTGATTGGTCCTCAGAGTGTAACGCGCAGACTGGCAGAACCAGCACTGGCCAGCCCCATCCAAGGTACCAGGGCAGGCCCGGGGAACTGCTATACAACAAACCTTCTTGGTGATTCCTTCTGCCAGTCTCTTGAGAAGCAGGCTCCATTTTACACACTGTGAGACTGAGGCCCAAAACGAGTCCCCTGAGTGTCCCAAGAGCATAAAACTTGATGGCAGACATGGTAGGAACTAGCCTTGGACAGACTACTAACCCTTAGCTCAGTGACATTTGTGCAGATTAAACCCTATTAGCTGCTTCCCTGGATGTGCCAAAATACCCAACAAGAAACAGCTAAAGGGAGGAAGGATTTATTTTGGCTCACAGAGTGAGGGCACAGTCCATCATGGTGGCTATGCATGGGGACAGGTGCTGGGAGCAGCTGCTCACGTGACAGGAAGCAGGAAAAGATGGAGGCTGGTACTCAGCTCAATTTCTCCTTTTCTGCAATGACCTGAGCCTAGGGGATGGTGCTACCCATAGTTACTGAAGGTCTTCTCACCTCACTTAACCTAATATAGACACTGTCCCTTACAGACATGCCCGGCTGTTTGTCCTCTGGCCATTCTAGATTCTATCAAACTGGCGGCCAATGTCAACCACCACAGCCCCCAGCAGAATGCCAAGGAAAGAGCATATGAACTAGGCAGGGCTGGCTTCAGATCACAGCTTCCAGCTGCACGGCTCGGTGTTCGTTTCTCAGCCTCTTTGTATATTAGCGTCCTGCGTCTTCAGGGGCTGAGCAGCCTCAGCAAACCAGCACCACAGCATGCCAGGCAGGGTGACAGCAAGAAGCCAGCACTAGGTCACTACTCCACAGTGCCTCTGGGACAGAGCAGGAGTGAGTCCTGAGCAGAGTAGAGTTTCCTCTGTCCCCATTCTTCCCGCCTTTCATCTTCCTTCGGATGCTGGCTTCTAATCAGCGGTGACCACAGATGAGCGGTCGTCAGCATCCATCACCGCCAACAAATCGCCAGGTGTCAACCTCTGAGTCCCTGCTTCTAAATCACTCTGTGCTCTGTGATGGAGATTGGAGACCAGAAACCAAAGCAGGGGATATGCTGGTGGGAGGACAGGAAGGGACTGTGATCGAAACGAGAGGCCTAGCTCCAGGGCAGAGCATGACACATTTGGGGAAACTGAGGCTCAGAGAGGACGTGTGATACCCAGAGTCCACATTATAGGCTCTGGCGGAGCTAAAAATGAACTCTGCCTGGAAACACTCACTGGCTCAAGGTCCCCGTCCCCAGGGTATCTAGCAAACACCTACTATTCCATGAAATAGTACCATGCTGGGACCAACCCCATGCAGAGCCCCATCCAGGCCTGACGACAGGACAGTGTAGAGGTAGACCTTTCCTATCCTCCAAGGTGGTTGTGGCTCTCTTAAGAGAAGGTAAGAAGATGCCCTTCATGGGCAGAGAGCACCTGTGTCCAGAATATACTAGCTGAGTGAGCCCACCCCACCCTATTGTACCAGTAGCATCTTGGAGTAGGATAGCTCTGTGTATGAACACCTCACCTGACCCACGCTGGGCCTCTGACTCCTGCCTATACCACACCTAGGGTCTGCTGGCTGCCCATTCTATAGCTGGGAGTGAGTGGGACAGGTTCCCCATTGGCCGTTCCCAGCTACCCAGCTCTCGCAATAGCCACTGTGTATGGGCTTCCAGCTTTGGGCACCCCGTCTTTTCATTGGCCTGCAATGCCAATGAAACTCTGGCCATCCTGCAATGGCTCAGTCCCTGTTTCCCCAGCCCCTCTGAGCCACCTCTATTAAGCAATCCAGGTGTCTTTCCTGGCTGCAGCCTGTCCACTGAGGTCCAGTCTGCATGCCCAAAGGGACCAATCCCCACTGACACACAGAGGCCACAAGTGTGAGTAGCATTTCCCAACCCTTCCCCACCTCATCTGCATGCTCTTATGACAGGACCCCTGGGCCTGAAGGGGAGAGTCACAGATGAGTGAGGAGGAGGCCACCCCTGCCCTACTCCTCTTGGTGTGTATGTAACAATCTGAGTAACCTCAGTTTGTCAGCAGAGATGAGGCAAGGCACAGGGCACAGGTGGCCCCTGTCTTTCTTCCCTTCCAGTTATCCAGCCTTCCTTTTTGCCTTTAGTGTGAGGAAGACTGGCTGTGCCTTAAGGAAGGAAATGGGATCCTTCATATAGACCGGAAAACTGACTCCAAAGAACATCAGCCCACCAGCATAAGGGACAGCCAGTACCAGCTGCCCGATGTGCTCACTCGGAACAGGAAAAATGTGATCAGGGTGCTAAAGACCATCTAAAGTCTGTATGAAGGAGGCAGGTCAGCTACAGGGCTCCCTCCTTCGTTCCATGAATATTTATTAAGTGACCCCTGGTGCTGTGAAGACAGAGACGGGCAAGAGACCATCCTGGTCTAGAGGGAGAGAAAAAAAGTTATTTTAACACTTATATGAGCAGTAGAGGAAGTAACAGGTCTGACGATAGTCACCAATAGATCCATGACCTAGAATCATGGGGCGGGGCACACAGGATTCAAGATCTTCCCAAAGGAGGCAGCAGTTCATGTTCCTAAAGGATATATGTAGGGGTCGGCAGACAAAATTAAAAGATAGTTGTCCAGACAGTAGAGACAGAATGTTTGTAAAGGTGTCAGGGTACACGGTGGGGAGCTCATTATATCAGGAAGGGGGAGCCGAGAGAAAATTAGTAAGGAAGAATGCTAGACTCTGAGGGGCTCATGGATGGGGTGTGTGACAAACCAATGAGACAGACGTGAACTTCCCAACCATACCTGTGCCCACCATGTGATCCTTTAGTGTTGGGGAGAATGGCCGCCTAGAAGGCTTTCTAGAGAGATAAATCTAGACTGTGTTTAAAGAATAGAAGGTTACCTCCCCCACAGGGGAGTGGCTCTGTTTCTGTTCCAGAGCCAACAGGCAAGAGGAGTTACAGAAAGACAGTTAAGGTCATAGTCTTGCCTGGCAGTGAGGTGGCTGGGACAGGCTTGGTCGGGGTCAGGAATGGATGGGTGGGAGGGCAGGCCATCTCCCCAGAGTCTTGTCCCTTGGATGTCACCCTTCCTGGCTGGGAGGCTGGCGGGCTTCTGCATTATTAATAGTGACACACAGTAAACATTTTGATAATTGTCACAGCCACAGGCTCTGCGAGTCAGCACCAGCTGTTACCAGCATGAAGAAAACGCGAATCGCTGGTGCCTGTGCACCAGGCGCCCCACTCTCTGCTTTATTCCTTCCTGCCCCTCATCAATCAAGTGTATCCTGCTTTGGCCTGAAATGGGATGCTTTAGGGATGCAGGGGAGAGACACTCCCCACCCAGCCCCAGAGAAAGAGCTCAGCCAGGCTCTGTGACTCCCTGAGTGACAGTCCCCAATAGGTTATACTGCCCTCCCTAAATAACACCATCTCCACCCCACCCACAGCCCAGTGTCCACTGCACAAAGGAAGCCCTGCCCTGTGGAAAGGCCCTGCATTGAAGAGGGGTAGACACAGCGGGACCTTCTTGTGGGAGAAGAAAAATTTCTTCCTCCTGGCGTTCTTGGACAACAGCCCCTTGCAACAGCACTCTAGGGACTGTAACTTCCCTCAAGTGGGTAGATACAATGGGTGGATGGTGCCTGGTCCATGGGATTCCTGTGAGTGAATGGATGTCATCCTGAGTGAGGAGGCCAGGCTAAGTGATGGGACCACCCATGACGGAAGGGTGTGCAGTAGTGTGTTTACTAGACCTAACCTGAGCAGCCTGTGGATGGGAGCTAAGGCCCTGAGGCATGGAAGTGAGAGGTTTGGGAAATGGCAGAGGAAAGGAGACTGGGCTCAGGATCGATTCTGCAAACCCAGCTAAGGCTCGGTGGTTGCTTCTGGGGTTGACTGAGGCTGGCAGGGCTCGGAGCAGCATGAGAGCCTGGGGCATCAGAGGATGGGGTTCTCTTCCATCTCCCCTCCTCAACTGCATATCCCTTCTTCCTCCACAGTCCTTGGCTTACAGAGCATAAGCTTTTAAATGTGAAAGTATTGAGAATCCCTTAAACGGAGTATGGGCCATGCAGCCGCGTGTCTATGGGGCTGGCATGAGTCTCTGGGAACCTCTGTGTTGCAGAGAAGTGAGCTGTAGTCAAAAGCACCACCCTCATGATGGAAGAGACAGGGCAGGGACCTGGCTCAGGTCCACCTACAGTACAGAGCTGGAGGGGTGTGTGTGTGTGTGTGTGTGTGTGTGTGTGTGTGTGTGTGTGTGTGTGTGTTACAGCATGTGGCCAACTGTAATGGGATTTTTCTCATTGAAGGAACATGGAAAAGAAGCTGGGCTTCATAGAGAACCTGCTACTGGGCAGATCCGTGGAAGGCTTCTGAATTTTTTTGTTTTGTTTTGTTTTCTTCCCAAGGCAATCCTAAGAGAGCGTTGTTTCATGGTGTCCTGGAGGCTGGAAGGCCAAGACTAGAGTGTAGTAGGCTTAATTTCCTCTGATACTCTCAGTGGCTTACAGATGGGCACTTCCTCCCTGTGTCCTCCACCAATCAGACCGTCCCTCTGTGCTTGCCAATTCTGCTCTCCCCTCCCCCCACCTTCCCTGATGGCAATGGACCACTGTTGTAGGCTTTAGGATGCTAGGCCAACTCTCCAACACAGCTACATCCCTAGTCTCTTTTTTTTCTAAGATGGTGGGTTGCTGTGTAAGTCGTTCGAGCTGGTCGGGAACTCAGGGTCTTCTTGCCTCAACCCCTCAGAGCGCTGCGATCACAGACATGCATGAGTAGACCCAGATCAAATCATGCCTTACGAAGACGCCACCACTGTGAATTAGGGTCCCCTCTAGGGGTTTCTTCAGATTCCTCCTCCAAATCCAGTTGCATCGGGGACTAGAACCTCTCGTGAATTCAAGGCCCACAGTTCATTCCACAGCAGTGTCCCAAGAGGACGTGCCATTTGGGCCAAGATGTAAAACAGTGACTTTAAAATCCGCAGCAGAAAGGGAAATCTCCAAACGGGAGAAGCCTCTGGGGTACCTGGGGCGGGTGAGGGGATGGAGGAAGATTCTAGAATATGGTGCCCGTGGAGAAGGTGCCTGCGGGCTTTGATGAGAATTGTAGTTTCGGATCCAAGTGCCTGTAGCTGATGTAAAAAAGATGGCCCATCCTCCTTGACTGTGCAAACAGTGGGCTGACAGAAGCCTGGGGGTCAGAGGGGGGAGTCAAGTGAGAGACCCCCGAGAGGGCAGAGTGGGATGGCAGCCGCTGGGCCTGCACCAGGACCTTGTGATGTATAATATATAAGGAAGTAGAAACATGGATGGGGACATTGTGGGGTCTAGGGGTGTTGGGATAGCTCTTGTCCTTCTGCCTGGCCAGTGGAGAATGCCTGATTGAGAGGCACACCCTGGGTAGGACACCTCCAGGATGAGGACATTGGGGGTACCCAGTGATGAGTACACAGTGACTCTTGTGCCTTGGAGATGCGCTGTTAGCGATAAGTGAGGGCACTGAGCAGAGAGAATGTAAATTTCAGAGGAGCCAACCACACAGAGAACAGAAGCATTTCTCACCTCCCTGCTTCTTCTGCGTTTAGGCCACGGTGAGGACTGTCCGTCCAGGTAGTCCAGGATGCCCACTCTATTTTACAGCACTGTGATTTAGATCCATTCAGAGAAGGATGGGCGGCTTCTCCTTTCCACTAAACTCAGTTCTGGGGTCCCTAGCTTCTGCCCATACCTCCTCAGTAATGCTTTCGGAGTGTTTGTAGAGTAAATAAGGCATCGAGCGATGGAATCTGTCCCCGAAACTCCAATACCAATAGACTTAAACATCTTTTGGATACACTCAACAGAAGCATTTATAGGCCTCTGGAAAACACTCAACCCACAGCTAATGGTGATGTGGACATCCCTGTTTCTCTCTCCCGTGGCCCTTAACTCCAATTCTATATCCCAGAGACCACTTACAGGACCCTCATTCCAAAGCTCTTTAGGAGTACTGCCTCCTTTCCTACCCATGTTTTCCTGCAAGGGATGTGCTACATCTCAAGGCAGCGCAGGTAAGGCTGGGATGGAGCCCAGAGAGATAGATGGCAACCCAATGTCCTCAGATTGCTCAGTGACCTCCACTGCTCAGAGCTCATGGTGCATCCCTATTACCTTAACCTAGTATCCTTGGGGCCATGGTCATGAAGGCTAATTCTCAGGACTGCACAGAAGGTCTGGATGCCATTGGGATGGTATTAGTGGCATCTTGGGGTTGCCAGCCAGCATGAAGCAATGTAGTTAAGGCAGAGTAGTTATAGCAATGACTGTAAAAATTTGCTGCCAGTGACAGTTGGACAAAGTCCAACAAGGCAAAGAAGACCTACACTGTGGCTTATAAGAAGGAAAAGGAGACGTGCTTGGTTCCCAAGGAGCCTGAGCTGGCCAGCATCTGCAGAGTTTATGTGTAGAACCCTCAAGTGTTAGAGCTGGCAAGGCACCCAGAAGATAATACCCACCCTCCTCTACCCAGAAGAGGCAAGCAGCCGGCAAAGTTGGCCTAGCACCAACACTGGATCATGACTTCCATCATGAGGTCACATTAAAGCATGCAGGGCCGGGGTGGAGAGACAACTTAGCCAGTCATGCGCCTTCTATGTAACCATGAGGACCTGAGTTCGGGTCCCCAAACCCACATAACAAGCGGAACAATAGCAGTAGATAGGCAATACGCTAAAACTCGGGACTGGCTGAACACAGCCAAGACACTAAAAACTCGGGCCTTGGAGGGGTCTTTTTTTTAACCTTATAGTGTTTTTGTTTATATTTTGGTTCCTGATATTTGCGTTTTTATGGGAGTCCTGTGTGTGCAAATGTGTGCCTCCAAATCTGTACTTGCAGTCCTGTGTGTGCAAATGTGTGCACCTCCAAATCTATATGTGCTGTCCTGTGTGTGCAAATGTGTGCGCCTCCGAATCTGTACGTGATTCTTGTGCTTTTTCTTTGGCTCTTTTTTTCCCCTCCCTGTTCATTTGTTTGTTTTTATCCTATTCCAGTTTGTTCATTTTTTATTTTATTTTTAGATGCCTGTTTGTTTTCTAACGGGAGAAGACGAGAGGGATTTGGTAGATTTGAGTGGGTGGGGAGTTGGGAAGGATCTGGGTGCAGTTAGGGGAGGGGAAACCATAATCTGAATATATTACATGAGAAAGATCTATTTTCAATGCAATGAAATGAGAAGAAATAAGAAATCTGATCTTGGTGGCTGCGCTTGTGATCCCAGTGCTGGTGAGGCAGAGGACCACGGGACTCTCTTGGGCGGCCTAATCTGCTTGCCAAGCTCCAGGCCAATGAGAGACTGTCATTGTGGATGGCAAAGTGGGCGGTTTCTGAAGAGTAACTTCAAAGTCGCTCTCTCTCTCTCTCTCTCTCTCTCTCTCTCTCTCTCTCTCTCTCTCTCTCT